>NW_004086444.1:0-266411 GCF_000220395.1 Ichthyophthirius multifiliis
AATAAATAAATAATATATATATATATATATATATATATATATATATATATATATATACATATTTCTAAGATTTTTTATATTTTATATTTTAATTTTCATTAAATTATTTTATTTTTTATTTTCTATATTTATTTAAATTAAAATAAAAATTATTAATATAAATATTTAAATACAAATAAATATAATTATTTTACATTTTAATATTATTATAATAATAAAAAAAATTTGTTTTAATAATATTGTATTTAATACATTATATTTTTCTTAAAATAATTAGAATTAAGAATTTTATGTATTTAATTTTAATCTATATAATTAAATATAATAATATAATTTTTTATCATAATTAAGATATTCAAGATGATAAAATCTTTACAAAAATTTAAATTCTTATAATTTAATTATTAAATATTAATAAATAAACCTGTTTAAATGATAAATTAAAATACAAATCGATTAAAATCAAAACCTAAATAACTAGAAAAATGCATGTAATTAATTTAAAAGTTAAATTATAATATATATATATATATATGTATATATATAATAAAATAGTCCTTTTATTGAGAAATAAGAATTTTAAGATGAAGCTAATTTACTTTTATATAGAATAGAAAAATCATTTATCCAAATGAAATAAAGTGAATCAAAGATAAACACAATAGAAAGAACGTAAAAACTAAAAAAAATGAAATTCTAAAATTGTAAATTCATAGAAATGAAAATGATAATGAAGATTATAAATTGACTATAAATATTGAAAGTATTGGATAATATTAATTTATATCTGATTCTAAATAAAAATTAATTTACCTTTACAGTCCTTTAGGGTAGTTTTAATTATTTTATTAAATATTTTAAACCAATTAATACTTTATAGAGGTTCATATAAATATTATTTTGATTAAAACACACAAATGTGGTTATCAAATAAGGATGAACATTATCTACTTGAAAATTTAACAAGAGAACTAAATAATAAATAACTTAAAGCTTATTTAATGTTTTGAAGTATTTTATATATTTATAATAATATTTATTTAAACATAATATTTATTTGTAATAAATTCTTAAATAAAATATAAAAAAAATATTTTTATATATATACAATTCAATAATTAAAAAATTAATTTTTGGTTATTTTAATAACAAAAACTAAATTTATATATTTATATATGTCATTCTATTAATTTTCAATTATAATATTAGATTTTTATAGTTAGACTGCTTTCATTTATTATTATTTATTCATTTATGAGTGTTTTGAATTTACAAATTAATAAATAGGAAACTTTGTTTATTGTATTAAATCATAAATTGATTTACAATGTGAATTTAATATAGTTATTTTAAAAAATAATTATTAATATAAAATTTTTATTATTTTATATTAAATAATGTATAAATTTTGTGGTAATTAAAATAATTATATTCATGAAATTCATAATTAAAATTTGTATAAAAAATATTTTAAAGTTAAACATAAAAAATAAAACAATAAAATGAATATAAATTTATAATCTTGTCAATTACCAATAGACAGTCCTAATAAACAAACGTTTGAAGAAATATTATAGAATCATTAAAAAATATTAGACTCTTTATCTAAAATACATAGTTAAAATATACAAAGTAAAAACTAATAAAGTTTATTAGATTAAAATAAAAAATTTGATAATACTACAATCTAATTTTTTATTCCAACTTATGAATTAAATAACTTAGAAAATAACATTAATTCTCAAATAAATAACGATAAATACCATTTAGAAATGGATGTCAGTTAAAAACCTCAAAATACAATAAATTAGTATTAAAATCAATTTTTATAATAATAATAAGGAATTTAAGAGTATTCAAGAAAGGTTTATTTAAATGGATCCGATTATGAATATGAATAATATGAAGATTTAGATGATCCTTCCAAAAATTATAAAATAATAAAATATAAATAAAATTCTTAATGGAATAAAATTGATTACACTCCTGAATTTATAAAGTAGTTTTTACCATAAAATTCTATATATAAAAATTATAATAATAACTAAAATAATTATAAATAATCTTCTTATTAATCTGTACCTGAAATTGAAACATCTCATAAAGTATCATAAATGAACACTACAATTCCATTGATGACCGGACGAAAATTAACAGATAATAATTCAATTATAAGTGGTTATGGATAATAAATATGAATAATAGATTATTAAAATATATATTATTTTATATTAATAGAAAAATTAATTATTTAATTTAATTAATATAAAAAATAAAAATATATAAGCATTTTTTATTTTTATATTTATAGTTTAAATCATTTAATTTTTGTATTCTGATATTTTTTAAATTGAATAAATAAAAAACAAACATATTACTTAATTATATTTATGAATAAATATAAAACTTATTTTTATGTTAATTTCTAAAATTAATATTAATTATTTTATTTACACATATATTTAAATAACATATTTTTAAAATATTTATGAATAATTATCATTATATTTTTATTATAATATAATAATTACTAAGTTCTATAAAGTAAATTTTTATCTTTACAAAAATTTTATATATTATAATCAAAGAAAATATTTAATAATTAAGATTTTTAAATATTTTTGAATTAACTAATTTTTTTATGTTTTTAATATATTTTATCTTATCTATCTTATTTAAATATATCTTGGATATTTTTATTCATTTATTGAGTTAAATTTTTAATTTTTTTATACTCTAATTCTAAATTAATATGATTAAAATAAATTTAGTTTTCTGAAAATATGATTTTTTTTCATATATTATTATTATTGCTATCTTACAATTAAAGAAAAGTTTTATTATTTAATAATATTAGAGTTTTTGAATTTATTATTTAAACTTTTTTTAGATTAAAAAAATAAAAATTGAAACATAATTAAAAATAAAAAAATATATACTTTATCTTTTACTTTTTTAATTATTTTTATTTATGTTTTAATTTCTTTTATCAATTGCAAATAATCTATTATTAATTTTATTTTAATGTCTCTTTAATGATTTTCAAGTATTTTTATAAATTTAATTTATACTTTTGCGTTATAGTAAGATATAATTAATAAATTTGTTTGAGTTTTTTCAAATTAAAATTATTTGTGTTTTAAATTTCTCAATTTATTTCCCATTATTATTTTTAAACTTATAAATTGACTAAGTTTTATTATTTTTGATCTTATTGATTCATCACTACTTCTATTAAATAACATTATTATTCATTCAATTTTAATTTTTTATTAAAATTAACTCGTTTTAAAATTATGTATATTATTTTCATTAAAAATAAAATATTGAAAATTCGGATTTATAAAATAAAAAAATTAAATAACTTTAAATATATATTTGGTTTAAATAATATTTTATTAAAATTTATTATAATTTATATATTAAATTTATTCATAAATATGCTCTTAATATTGCAAATGTGCTTAATCCAATAGCAATTAATGTTAAAATAAGTTTTAATAAACATTTTTTATTACAAAATTTACTCTAATTTTAATAATTATTTTAATTTTCTATTAAACTAATGTAACTTTAGTCGCTTTATATATCATTATTATTTTATTATTATAATATATCAGCATTATTATTATCTATATTTTCTTGATTTGTATTTTTATCCTAAAATAAATTATTTTAATTTTATTTCATTTATTTTTTTTATTGCAAACTGTTTATATTTTATATATTTTCATTTGGAGTTTTTTACTTTATTTTTTCTAATTTAAGGCAAGTTTATTAAGATTTTGATTTATCTAAAATTTCGCTAATTTCAAATAACTTTTTATTTTTTTCTAAATATTGTATTAACGGTAATATAAAATATTTTTTTTATTTACATTAAATAGATTATTCTAAAAATAATATGTTTTATAAATCTTTGCTTTTTTCTAAATTTGGACTTTAAAATTAGCTCATTTCTTTCATACTAAATTATTTATTTGTTAATTTATCATATTAATTGATATTGCTATATTCATTATTAAGAGAATCTATCTCAACATAAAGTATTTAATCATATTATTAATTTTAACTACTATTAGAAGCATTTAATTAGCTGAATTTATTAGCATTAAAATCAAATTGACTTTTTTCT
Source organism: Ichthyophthirius multifiliis (assembly GCF_000220395.1). Classification (NCBI taxonomy): domain Eukaryota; phylum Ciliophora; class Oligohymenophorea; order Hymenostomatida; genus Ichthyophthirius; species Ichthyophthirius multifiliis. The sequence continues at coordinate 4,136 of NW_004086444.1, forward strand.
TATACGATTAATTTATCTTCTTATAACTTTGAAGATTCAAACTAAGTTTAATTATTGTTAGAGTCTTCTAAATAAACATTTAACGGTGCTTAAAATCCTATTGCTGTTTTGAATGCTTATTTATATGATTATCTCCTGTTAACTTATTTTATTTAATTATTCAGGTTTTTTATATCTTCTTCTATCATTTATTACTAGGTTTTTTTTAATTTTTCTAATATCTTTATTTTTAATAATATAATGAGCTTTTTTTTTGTATTTACATTTATAAATTCGTTATTTAATTTCCTTATGGCTGTTTTATTAATTTTTAATGTAATTTATTAATTTAAACAATCTTATAGTTTTTTAGATTCATCAAATGTTTCATCAAATTACTATTTGTATGATATATTTTTAGTTTTCTTTTTTAATTTTCTTTTTTTGTTTTGGTTTTACAATATAGAAGTTTTTTGATAATGAAACTTTATTTTATTAAAATTGGCCTTTTTTTATTTTAAATATGTTTTTTAATATATTTTTTTAATATTTTACTATATTAATCTAGTAGTTATTTAGCTGTAAAAGAAAATTTTTAAAGTTTTTACTGAATTTCCTATATATTAATTTACATTATATTTTTTTTGAATTTTAATTTTGATTTAATTTTACAATATTTTTTTTTATGCAAATCAAAAATAATTTTATTGTAAATATAATATAAAAAAAATAAATAAAAATTTAATGTATTAATAATAGTTTTTTGAAAATATATAGGCATAATATAAAATTTATATATTTCCTTTAAATTAATAATGAATAATAATACAAATATATTATAAATATAAATTAAAATATTTATAAAAATACATTCATTGAAAAATTAAAAAATAGATATAAAAAATACTATTAAATAAATAAAATAATAAATGAATTCTCTTTAATATTTATTTGGTTTTAAAATCAAAAATCCTAGAAAAAAAATGATAGCTTTTTCAACATTTTTTGGTTCAGTGATTGGATATAAAATTGGTTAATTAAAAAGTATTAATATTGAAAATAGAGAATAGTATTTAACTGAATATAAAGGAGAAGATTGGTTACATGCATAAATAATGAAAAAAGAAAAGCCTTATCTTATATTTTATTTTGTTCCAGGTGACCATTATGGGATATATTTTAGAAAATATTTCTTAAATGGCGCAGCATTATATCATGATTAATGTAATTTTGTTATAGTTAATTGTGCATAATTTTATTACTAACTTAAAAATATGGAAATGGAAAGAATGCCTTTAATACATTTGATAAAACCACCTAAAAATGACTAATAAAAACCTGAAATAATAATTTATTCTAAAGATTTTTCTGATTATGGAGTAAAATGTTTTTTGGAAGTATTTAAAAAAAAAATATTTTCTTATAAAAATTAAAGATAATATATTTTTTTTTAATTAATTATATATTAAATTTAGGAAAATTGTGTATTAGAATATAATCCTCCAAGTACTGGATTAATGAATTTATATACTGATATAATATCTCGTTTAATTTGATTTTTTTAATTTTATCTATATACTATTATCATACTGATACTGAAGATTGTATAATTGATAAATTTAAATATAATGTATAATAAATTTTACTTGAAACATTTTTTATAGTGAAAATATTTCAGAATAAAATAATTTTATATTTAATTTTTTTATTTTGTTGTTAGTTATAAAGTGGGTATATTAAATTTTTATAAAAATCCACTAATTATATTTTAAAAATATGATTTCGGAAGCCATTTTAAATAAAATTTAATTATTCAGATTAAGCCATATCTATAATCAATTTAAATACATAATAATTTATACTATAATTCGGGTAAAAATATCTCAATTTATATAAAAAAAAATACTTTTATCAAGATATTTTATTTATATATTTCTAATATTTACTTATATAAATTATAGAATTTTAATTGATGATTAATATTTAAGAAATTATTCTAATAAATTATATATTTTTATCGAATTAAATTTATTAATTAATAAATTATTTAGATTTTATATCAATAAAAATAACTTTTTTTTAAAATAAATAATATTTAATTTAAAATTAATTAATTTATTTAAAAAAAAAAAACAACAATAATAAAAAGAAAAATGTCTGAACCAAAAATTGACATTTTCTAATTATAGAGACTTTCAAGCCTAATAACTTAAGATTGTAAATTAATAATTTTTTTTTAATTTAATATTGTAATTATCAGAATAGAAAAGAGATTCATTTAATAGACCAAATGAAAATGAAAGTTACATTACTTGATATTTTAAAAAAAAAAAAAATATAAAAAAAAGAATCAGATGAAAATAAGACTAAGTTTGATAAAGACATAAATAATTGTATGAAAGAAAGTAAATATTCAGATGAAGAAACAAAGGAAAATTAAAATAATAGAAACATTCCAGAATAATGTAATAGATCAAATTCGCGTAATAAACCTAAATCAATAGATTAAACCTAAAGAGCTTATGAATATTATAAATAAGACAAAAAGTATAAAGAATAAATATATCTAGGTTAACAAGATATGAACTTTACTTTATCAAAAAGACAATAGAAAATTGAAAACTAAATAAAACATATTACAAATGAATTAAATAAAGTATCATAAAATTTACATAAATCTGAATATTAAGAATATGATCATGAACATTATTAATTATTATTTTAAGATATAAAAGCAGAAAATTAACTTTTAAAAAAATAATTATAAGCAATTTAAATAGCAAAAGAAGTAAAAAATTTACAAAATATAAAATAAAAAATAAAAAAAGACTGTTCCATAAAAAAACAAAGGAAAAAAAAATTATGGAAAACAATAGAAGGAGTAGAAACACATGAAATAAAAGACAGAAAAAAATTTTCTGATTTACTAAAGTTAGTCGACTTATTAAAAAAATAATTGAAAGAAACTGAAGAATAAAACAGAAAACTACAATCCTAAAATAATACTAATAGACCTTCAAGCAATTTAAAAAACGCATTACAAACACTTCCTGAAAATTAAAATTCTAATATAAAGTTGACTAGTTTATAAGCTAAAAATGATGAACTTTATGGACATTATAATAATTTGAAAAATTAGTTGAAAACTTCTATTTAATAAAACTAAACTTTGAATCAAGAACTTAGGGAATGGAAAGAAAAGGCTAATAACCTAAGTAGGGAAAACAGAATGCTTTAATTGGGCTTTTAAAGTGCAGAAGAATACCAAAAACAAATAATTGATTTAAAAAAATAACGAGATCAGACTGAAAATAGATTAAAAGAATTACTTTCGAGTCCTTTCTTTAAAGAACATGGAGAAAAGGCCTTAAAATATGTGAAAATATAAGAACTAGAAGAAGAAAATCTCAAATTTTCAGAAGAAAACAAAAGTTTGAATCAAAGAGTAAATGAGTTAAGAAAAGAGGTCGAAAGATTGGAAAATTAAATAGATAATTTGAAATAAGAAGTTGAATTTTTAAGAGATGAAAATGATGAGTTAAAAATAGAACTTACTTCTTAAGCTAACAAATTCGGGCCTTTATAATAATTATAATAAATGGATCATAAAACCTATTTAAAAACATTAGGTGAAATCACTATGAATTCACATAAATTAAAGATTTAAGGACTAGATGAACTTTTAGAAAATAATTAAGATGAAAAAAATTAAGTTTATGTAAAAAATCTTTAATAAGAAATAGAATAGTTAAAAAGAGATAAAGGAGAAATTGCTGTGCATTTAGAAAAAATTTAAACCATGCTTAAAATTTAAATGGATATTACTCAAGAAAAAGAAAGTATACATAAAGCTGAAAAGGAAGCTTTTGAATTAAAATACAATGCACTCCTTAGTTAAGCTTAAGAGTTAGCTTAAATCTCTGATATGAAAGGTATTTATTTTTATTTTATTAGATTATTTTTTAAATATATATTTTTTTAATAAAAAAGGATTTCTTAAAGGAGATGTTGGGATTTAATAATAACAAGAAAAATAAAAAGTATATAAAAAAACAATGTTCAATATACTGATAATGTTTCTGTTTTTTCAGATGATGAAGAAGAAGAAAATTAAACTGATAAACGTAAAAAGAAACTATATTTTAAAAAATATAATTTAAAAAAAAGAAAATGGTTGTAATTACTTTGACTTTTGGATAGGATTATGCTAAATATACTAAGGAAATCTATTTGCCATTACAAATGGTAAAATATCAGAAAATGAGGAAATTTTAGTCTTTTCAACGGTAGATTTTTATGATCATGATATTTAAACAACTCCAATAAGCTAGGCCAAAAACCAAACATATTTTAACTTTTAATGCTCTTATAAAATAACAACTAAAGACGATTTCTTATTGTATTTAAGTACTGGGTCGATAAAAATAGAACTATATGCCGCAGTTGGAAAAGATGCTTTATTATTAGGCTCAGTAGAAGTTCCTCTTCTATATTTATTTTAGAATAACCGATAAGAATGTATTTCAGCGGTTTTAAACTAAAAATGTTAACTTAATTTTGCTGAAACAATAATAGGATAAATAGAAATCAAAGCCAGATTAAGGTATCCAATTTCAAACTAAATAAAATTATTCGTTTAGAAAAACTCTACATAAGATAAAGAATTAGAAGAGCAAAAAGATTTGGCTTTGGAAGAATATGAAGACAACAAAGATCAAAGTACTAAAAGAAAGTTAGTAGTAATAATAGATAAAGCTTAAGGCTTCAATGAAAAATCATCCACCTTTATATATTATTAAATTTAAAATAAAGACTATTATACAAAATCAGTTCCTGGGTCTTAACCTAAATATGATCATCATTAAATACATGATATTTGCCATTTAGATAAATTTAAAAACATCTTAAATAAAGTTCCTTTAGAATTTGTAGTCTTTGATGATTTTGCTCCTTTAACAAACGAATACGAATAACATGATATCGTAGGAATAGCTAGTACTAAATTGGATGGATTAAATTCTAATTTAATTATTGATACTGTCCTTACTATTTATAATGATAAAAAAATTAAAGTAGGGCTTCTCTACATTAAAGTTTTTTGGTATGAATATTAAGATTAAATTTAAATTAGTTCCAAATTTGGATAAGGCCTGTTAGCCAAGCAATGGGAAAAAGACTTTACCCTTAAACTTGCTAAAACTTTAAAAAATAGGTAGCTTAATACAAATAATGGATTCATGATATTCGATAGAAATAATGATAAAATTATTTCAAAAGAAGAATTCTTAAATACTTGTCTTGGAACTTTAAATATGGTCGAATTTAATAGGTTAAATTTTATTTATTTTATTTTTATAAATATATATTTATAGAGATGAAGTTTTATATTATTACAGTAAATAAAAGTAACCTTTTGATAAAATTGCTTTTGAATAATTATTACGTCCTTATATGTTAGATGATATAAGCAAATTAAAATATTTAGAAGAAATTTCTATTTTACAAAAAGCAGCTTAAAATAATGAAGAAGAAAATAAAGAATAATATGCAGCGTAAGAAAGGTTAAAGAATAATGAAAATTAATAATAAGAAAGAATGAATTAAATGCAGTCTATTAAAGAATTAAATAACATTTTGAATGATAATACTAAATAAATGACTACGTAAAAAGATGAAGTTTTAAGAGAAATGATCGGAATTATGATAGTTTCTGAAATGAAGAAAAAAGCGCGCTCGAAGTTTTTGCAGAAATTGATAAAAATAAAGATGAAGAAATCGATACAAAAGAATTAACCAAATATTTATTAAAATAAAATATTTCAGCTTCCCAAGAAGAAATTTTCCGCTTTTTGTCAACAATAGATGCAAATAAAAATAATAAAGTAGATATTTTGGAATTTATTAATTATGTTTCTAGAGAAAATATGACTAAAATACTTTATATGTAAAAATACCCGAAAAAAGAAAGCATATCTTAACCATATTCAGACGAATAAATTATTTATGAAATCGAAGAAAAAATTTTCTATTATATGAAATAGAAAAAAATAAAAATTCTCAAATTACATGAAAATATGGACTTAAAGAAAAAAAATTCTATTGGAAAAAAAGAATTCAAAGACTTCTTTATTTAAGAGATTGGTATTGAACTTACTTCTAGAGACTTAAATGTTGTTTTTAATAAATTTGATTAAGATGGCGATGGTGTGATTTCAGTTAAAGAATTTGTAGAACATTTAAAAAATGCTATCAATAAAAGAAAATCATTAAGAGACTTAAGGTCTTCTGTAATGAGCAATATTTCACCTGATATGTAATAATAATAGTTTTTTATTATTTATTTATTTTTAAAAATAAAGGAGTATTGCTAAGTTTGATTAAACTACTGAATCATTTTATGTAGGGGATAATGCAAGCAATACTAGAAAATAATCTAAAGCTATTAGATTTAATATTTGATTATTTTTTAATATAAGAAAAAAATTAATTTTTTTATTTCATAAATATTGTTATTATATTGATAAATATTTTTATTATTTTTAATTATTACCTAAAATATATTAAATTCTTTTCATTTATTTAAAAAAATCATAAATTTCAATAATTAATTATAGATTTTAATTTTTTTTATATATATTTATGTAAATTAATTTTTTCTATATACATATTATTTATAGATATTTCTGGATAATTTATTAATGCTAATGAAGTGCAAAAAATATAGAATAAATCGAGAAATAATAAAATTAAAAAATAAATTAAAATAATAGTAATTAAATATTTAAATAAAAATTAATATATATATATATATATATATATATATATATATATATATATATATATATATATATTTATATATATAAAAAAAAATAGCTTTTATAAATTTTAAAATTAAAATAATTTATAATAAAGATCTAACTAAATAATAATAAATGTCTAGTTGTCCTTTTTTTAACATAATAAAAATAGCATTTATTGTTTTAATGATGTTAATGACTACTGCGAGATTATGGGCATGGAAGAAATCCTAAAATGTTTTTGCTAAACAAAAAGATAATCAAAATAATTAATATATTTAAAAGTATTAAAACGAATAAGAATATATAAAAAATGAAGAAAACCTAAAATAAAATTTTTAAAATAATTGAAATAAATTATGTATGTTTTTAGTTGTTTATTTTGTAAAATATATTTTTATTTTTAGATATATTTCTTTTTATTTTTATTGTTTTTAAATTATTATGTAATTTGCATTATTTTATTTTTAAATAAAAAAATAATCAGAAATGTTAAATTATTTTTAAAATAAATTTTCTATTATAAATTTCTATTTAACAAAATCGAAATTTAATAGATATACTTAATATAATTGTAAAAATTTAGCAATTTTTGTATTATAAAATTAGAAAAATAGATATAGCAAAGGAATTTTATAATTATTTTTTCTTATGTTAAAATAAAAATAAAATATATTTAAATTTTAAAAAATAATTAAAATCTATATATAAACATTCTTAATCACAATTAAAGAAATAATGAAAAGAAAAATAAATAAATTTAAAAAAACTATTATATAAAATTAAATATTATTGGTTTTTGTTTTTTATAAATATTCCACTTAATTATATTAACTCAATTTAAATGGAATAACGTATTATTTGAGTTTTTATTAAGATCTATGTTTAAGCTTTAAATAAGTATATTATTTTAGCTTATTACTACATGTGGCTTTTTCATTACTTTATCTAATTATTTATAACCACAAACAACAATATAATCGACATTTGTTTTCCAATATTAATTTTAATATTTATTTTAAACATTAATATTAAGAGCATTTTCTCTAAATTTAAAAGTAGTTAAACAAAATTCTTAACCCTTTATTTTTATTTTTTTAAAATAAATATAGAAATTAATACTTTTTCATATTTAAATGATTCTCCATCATCCATGAAAAAGACTCCTTCAGCTTCTTATTTTTCATCTAGGCAAATAACGATATACATTGAACAGTTTTCCTTAATATCTTTACTAGATTTAAAACTCTTATTTTTAAGTATATTATAATATAAAATGACAGATCCTCCTCTAATATAGATAGGTATATGATTTATATCAGTAACACTATGCTTTTAAGATGTATCTGTAATTTAATAATGATTGTTATAATCGTACCAAAGTCCAGGTAAATTTCTCAAAAAAACTTAATTTTGATTTTCTTCGACAATAGGAGCAACTAAAATATTTTTTCCAAGCATATAAATCTATTCTTCATCAAAAATATTTTCTAATTCAGGATAATTCATCCATAAAGCTCTCATTACAGGCATTCCTGTTTTTACATGATTATAAAACTCACTATACCAATAAATCAAAAACTCATATCTGGTTAAAATTGCGTTTTTTATTCCTTACAAAGTATCGTCATCATATAGCCAAGGCTCTCTTCTTTCACAAAAAGTAGAACTGTGACCCCTAAAGAACGGTTAAAACGCACCTGCTTGAAACCATCTTATATGTAATTTATTTTCTGGATTTCCTTCAAAGCTTTTTTACATATAAAATTTAATAAAAAAAATATTTTTAAAAATTTTACCCTCCAACATCTCCTCCACAATAAGAAAATCCAGTTGTACTAAAAGAAAGAAGCATAGGATTATGAACATTTAAATAATTCCAAGTAGCTTCACTATCAGCAGTCCATATAGCAGCATATTTTTAAGTTCCCACCCACCATGATCTTGTTAAAACAAGAGGTCTTTATTACTCATTAGGAGAATCTCTATTTAATATACCTTCATAAGTAGCCTTTTTTAAAAAAAATATTATAATTTTTTTTAAAAATTACCTTAGATTAACAATAACCATAAAGATTATGAACAAAAGTGTGTGGAACTTAATATTCAGTTTATTTATTTTTAACATAATGGAGATTTTCCTTAGCCATTGTTTCTTCAATACCCTTAAAAACTGCAGGTTCGTTCATATCATTCCAGGCATGTACAATTCTTGATGTATGTTTATATTTTTCATAACTATATAAATTTTGCCAGAATTTCTATACATCTTAATTCAAAAAGTCTAACCAATTACAATCTCCTGGCCAACATTTTCCCACAAAATTAGTCACACCGTCAGGATTTTTTATAAAGAAATTAGGTTGATTATAACTTTCTGTATAGATAGAATAATCTTAGTCAATTAAAATATGAGGATCTGCAATAGTAACTAACTTTCTTCCCTTTTAATCTAGTTTTTTGATCATATCATCTACATTAGGATACAAAGCCTAATCAAATGTGAAATATCTTTTATTGAAGCAATGGTCTATATCTAAATAAATAACATCATAAGGAATTCCATATTAATCAAAATTCTTATCAACAGCTTCCACATCATTCTAATCTTTAAAACTATACCTGCAATGTTAATACCCTAAAGCAAATAATTAAGGAAACAGTGAAACTCCGATAATATTCGTAAATTTTTTATAAAATTTTTCTACTTTAAAATCCGCAAAAACAAGAATTTCCAAATCACCTTACTCACTAAACCAATTTACTTAGCTTTATTTTTTATTTTTCATTCTTTTAATATCTACGTATGTTTCAGATGAGTTTCTCCAAAAAAAGCCACCGATCATATCTTTAGTTTTAGTAACCAAAATAGGAGCTGTTCCATATAAACTTTCTTTAGAGCCGATAGGCCAACAATATCTGTCTAAATTATACAATCGATAAGGTTTATCGTGAAAGGTATCATCTAAATTATAAGAACCAGGATGTTCAGGAATTCCAAAAAGATATTAGGAATTAACTAATGTGGTACAATAAAGAAGACCGTCACAAAAAAATGAATTTATTTCAATAACTTCGATATTTTCCTAATAAAAAGTTATTTTCAAAGGGTTTATCTACAAATCTATAGTCATTTAAGGAGTCTTTATTTGCCATGAATTCACATTTTAAACTTCAATGTTTACATTAGAAAGGTTTTCATTTATAAGTTATATTTAACCAACAACATCATCTAATTAAAAGTTATAAATATTATTTACGTTTTTCGCTCTAACTTATATTATTCCATCTTCAAATATTTACATTTTTAATTGTAAGTCAGCAGATGGAGGTTAAGTTATTATAATTTCGAGTTAGTTCAGAGATTCGTTTTTAATTATACTCTTTATGATTTGGTTCGGATGAACTTATTTACGCATTAAATCCACTTATGACTCTGCCCATTTCTATTAAATTTATTTATATAAGAAAAGTTAATATATATTATACCATTTTTTATCTTATTTTTTAGATAATAAAAATATAATTTTAAAAATATATTCTTTTTTTTATTTTTAAAATAAAAAATTATAATAAAGGTCAAATTAAAAATATATTTTCCACAATTATAAAATTATTAATCTTATTTATTATAATAAAAAAAATATCTAATATTTAAAATAAAAAAAATATTTTATCAACTTTTATTTATATTTAAATCATAAATAAAATAAAAAAAGGTATTTATAATGATTTTATAAAAAATTTATATAATTGTAAAGTATTAAATTATAATACAATTTTTTAAAAATAATTGATATATATATTATAATATTGTTTTTTTAGTATTATATTAAATTTTATTTTTTAAAATTGTCGTTAACAATACAAATTACAAGATAAAAATACTTATTTTATATTAATATTATATATATATATTATTTTTAATATTGAATAAATTTCATTTAATTTATTTTATAAAATTAAAAAACATTATTAATTTTTTAATAACATTTTAAATACTTTATATAAATTACACAAAATTTGATATTATTTTTTTAAATATTTCTATATTAGAATTTTTTTATTTTTTTAATAATATAATCTTGTTAAAATATGCAATATTTCAGTAATTTATATTTATGCTTAGCTAATTAATAATATTTATGATTTTTATTTATTAATTTTATTAAAATACTATTTTAAATTGAGTTGTTTTATCAATATTATTGCTCTAAATTATTTAAATATATTTAAATAATTTGCAATTACTATTAATATCTATACAGAAAATGATTTATTGAATTATAATTATTACTTAATTTAATTATTATTTTTGAAAAAAATTAATTTATTAATTAAATTAACACTAATTTTCTGATTTTTTATATTCTTATATATTTAAAATATGAAATAAAATTTAACATAATAAATAAATGCTTTTTATTTAAATATTAAATTATATGTATTTTGTATCTATTATTTAGATATTTAGATATATTTTTTAATTTTTTATTTATATATTAGCAAATTATGTTAAAAGATTATATATAAATTTAATTTTAAGTTTTTATTTATATATGAAAATAAATATATATATAAGATAAAAACAAATTTAAATGTAAAATATTATAATAATATATTTTTAACTTAATAATAATAAAAAATATTTAAAATTATAATTAATAAGATATTTTTATTTATGGTAAATTTATAAACATTAAATTTGATATAATCTTCCTAATATACAGGTATACATGTTTATATAGAAAATACATTTATATATTTAATATTTTAGTAATATTCTTACATATTTTAAATTATTTATTCTAAATGTAGAATGTAAAGATAGGTTTTTAAAAATTTGCTAATATGTTTGTTTATATATGTCCTGGAAATAATAGAGTGTAAATTCATATAAATATAATAGCTACTATTTAATATATTGTAAAATAAACAAAAAATTTATATTTTAAAAAAATAAATATAAAGAAAAAATTAATGATTCTAGAAGATTATTAAGATTATTTAAAAGCTTAATAAATATTCCTAATATATTAGATTTGTTCTAACATTATAAAAAATAGCATAAATTTTCATAAATACTATGTTTAACTACAAACACATTTTATTTCTTTTTTTATTTATTAGATAATATTGCTATTTTATGCAAAATAAAATTCCTAAAACTGAATTATTAAAAATAAAAATCTTATTCATATATAATGTGGATAATTGGTTTAACTTCAGCATTATTATTTTATACAAATAAATTATATCAATCGTTTCAAAACGAAAAAAATTTGAAGAAGGAAATGCTCAATAATATGAGTCCAAGATAATTTTGTTTAATTTTATATGAAATTTCTGCAGAAAGAAAATAATATTCTATTAATTTAATAAGGATTATAGGAGATTTAGTTGTGGCCTTAGAAAAAAATAATATTCCTGCTTATGTATTTAAAACTCATTTTAATAATGGAATTACATCTTTCGGAGGATTAGTTTCTAGTATTATAGCCTTTTACTAATTTTATTAAAAGAATTTATAAATAATAAAAATATAAAATAAATAATGAATATAAATTATATAGTAAAAATATTTAAATATAAAATTTTAATTATAAAAGTAACATTTAATCTTGTTTTTAATTTTTCTATGAGAATCTTCTAAAATAATTAAAATTAATTAGAATTGATAATCATAAATATTTATATTAATTTTTGTTAATTATAGGATTTGTTAAATATCCATTAAATATAATTTTAAAAAATATAACAAAAAAATAAGTATTTAGAATAATAAAATATCAAAATATAATATATTAATATTGTATACATACATATATGAATTCACATATATTTTTTAAGAAATAAGAAATATAATTTAAATTTATTAAGTTAAAGGAATTATACAAATTATTTACTTTTTCATTTTTTAAATAAATAAATATTAATACTTTGAAATAAAATTAACAAATAAATGAAAATAATTAAAAAAAAGTTTATTTAGTAATAATTATTTTTATTTTTAAATTAATCAATATTAAAATTTTATTTATAGTATTTATTAAATTCAGCCGGGTGGCGCAATGGTAGCGCAGCAGACTTCTAATCTGAAGGTTGTGGGTTCGAGTCCCACCCTGGTTGCCATATTTTTTTAAATCATAAAAATTGAAGGAAATAATTTGATTAAAATAAATTTAATGTAAAGAAATAAAATTATTTTTATATTACAAAAATTTAATGAAATTATTTTTTATAATGAATTTAATTTTATGGAAAGAAATAAATTCAATTAATATTTTTTTTAAATTTATGTTTTTTAACAAAATTATAATATATAAGAATAAAACTTTCATTTATTTTATATTTAATCTTATTTTAAAATCTTTATATATATTAATATCAATAAATATCTTATTCTTAGTGTAATTTTTCATTTGATTTTTTTTAATTAACAGCTTTGTTTTAAATTTTTATAATTAAAATATTTAAAAGTATAACATGTTCATTTATTATATTATTTTTTCTGCAATTTTTTTAAATAGATCTATCTAAATATTTATTTTAATCTATTTTCTCTCTCATTTTTTTTATTGATTGATTAAGTTTTTAAAAAAATAAAAATAAAATATGGACAAATAATATTTCATTTTAAACACAATACTTTATGAAAGAATAGTATATTAAAAAGAAAATAAGAAAAACAAATAAAATAAAATTTAAAACAATCATTATAATTATATTTAAATTATTTTAATTAGTGAAAATCTGATAAAATATATAAAAAATTTTAAATTTAATATTTGCTTTTTTTGAATAATAAATTCATAAGCACTTTTTTCTTAAAAATTTTTTTCATTCTAATATTTATTATAATATTAAAATGTTTTGGTAAGTAATATTAAAAGATACTATATCTTAATAATAAATTTAATATTTATTAGTACATAATTGAAAGCCCTAAAATATATAATAAAAAATAGAAAAAAAACTTTAAAATTGTCCTTATAAATATATGATATTTATTTATAATTAAGCTTATTATCCTAATTTACCTATCTTTTAAAAGCTTTTACAAATCAAGGTCAGCTGAAGTATTAATTCACTTTAATATAGAGGTCATTTAAAATATTACTATTTAAAGAATACCTAAAAATTTTTGATGCTTAACTTTTCCAAATAGAATTTCAAAGTATTAAGTTATTATGAGATTAGTGAAAACAAATTTATAGGTCTTTTAATAATTAATATAATATATCGACTTATATTTATCATATTTATTTGTTTAATTTTTTAAACATTTTCAAATAAATATTTTTATTTATTTATATTTACATTATTCTAGCTCAATTTTTATTATGTCCATAATTAAAAAAAAAAATATTCTTCTTTAAAATTTTTCAAAGTTTAGCAATTTTAAAAAGGAAGAAAGAATTAATTTAAACAATATATGATTATGATAATGGATTAATTTTCATCTATTTGATTTTAATATTTAATTTATTATGAATATTCTTATTTTTAAATTCTAATTAGTTATTTTACAAATTTTATTCATTTATATAAATTTTCTACTTAAACTGAACAATGATTAAGTATAAAAATATAAAATAATAAATATTTTTTATTCCATGTTTCCTCATAAATAATTAAATTATGTCATCAAAGCTCTGAAAATTTCAATGTATTTAGGACCAATAAAAAGCCGAAAGTTCCCTATCTGATTCAATAATTTAATATGATGATTTTTGTACATTTTCCTCGATAATTGTATAAATAACAGGATTTTAACCCTTAAGAATAAGAACTTAAATTTTTTATATATTTTCTTTATAATAAAATATATTAAAATTTTAGATATTTTTTTTTCTGAATCATTATTTTCTAAAAAAATCTAAAGTATATAATTTAATAGAAAATTAATAATAAGTAATAAATTAATATTAAATAAAAGAAAAATATATATTAAAAAAAAAATTATAAATAATAAATATTAAATAAATTAAATTTATTTTTATATTCATTATTATTTTAATATTATTAAAATAATTAATATTATAAATATAATGAAAATTTATTTTTCATAAAATTAATAATAATTATATTTTAACTTAATAATAATACAATTTTGATTTTTGATTTATTGATAATTTTTAAATTTAAAAAAATAATATAAATTAGAAATAATAAAAATAAACTTATTATTACTCTAAAATTTTTTATTATTTTAATGCTATTTTTTCAATTATTGTTTTTTACAGATTTTATATTTTATTAAATAATTTTAAATTAACTTTATTATAAATAAGAACTAGAATGAAGTAAAAGAATATCTTCATTATCAAAAATTAAGCTGAAATCAATATTAATGTAAAAATCAAAGAATTAAGTACAATATGGATTTAAATAATTTTCAAGTATATAAAGTTTAGCAAATGCTTAAATAGCAAATTTTTGATTATTTATAGGAATAAGTATAGCTGCTGAAAATAAATTAAAAGCAGTTATATTTTAAAAATTATTTTTGCTATAAATACTAAAGAGACCATCTTCCCCTTAAAATATTATAAAATTAAGATCTTTTTTAAATAATTTTTTATTAAAAAAATAATAATAATAAAAAACCATTTCGACTGATAATTTCTTAAATATTTTCTTCAAATTATAATTAATTTAATTTTTAAAGTGTTTTTTCATTTTAATTATATTAATAAACATCAAACAAGAATTTGTTAGAAGAAAAAATTATAACTTTGCCCAAATAATTTTATATATATTTAAGAAATTATATATTTTGAGTATTTTAAACTTAAATTTTAATTAAGCTTTATTCTTATTATAAAAGAATATTAAATCCAATAATTTATTTAACAGAAGGTTAATACAAAATAACATCTGTAGTTTAAAGGCAATAAGCATAAAGTGTAAATTCTTCTTAAAAACTATACTTATTTAACAGCTAGAACTTATAATTTGAAAAATTAACAAAGTATAAGTTCAAAACAATCTTCTAGCTGTTATTTTCTTGAGAGAAGCATAATAAACAAGAATTTTTATTTAAAAAAGAAATTTCTTTTAAATAAGAAGTAAATATAATTTTAGCAATTTTTTTAATTTAAGGAACTGTATTCCAAAGAATAATATTTCCTATATCATCTTATTGCTATTAATAATTATTTTATTGGAATTTGTGATAAGTTATGAAATAGTTTTTGGATGAAGGACAACTTATTTTTAAAGCCATTTCTACTGAGGATTAAGTTTAGTAATTATTTTTTAAGGAAATACTTAACTTTCTCCATCTAAATAAAAAACAGATAAAGTATATTAATATTAAAACTACTTCAAGCATATCATATACTGTATTTCTATATATTACACACAAATGAAATATATAAAATGTTAAATATTTCTTATAATATTAATTGTTGTTTGGAGCTTACCATTTAGGAAGATTCTCTAAAAAACAAGGCAGTGCTATTACGGAAAATAAGTCGTTAAGAATTATTTAGGTTAATAAACTCATTCCTCGACAATTTCTCGATATTATACAAAATCCTAAGCCTACTACTATTATAAATAAAGATGCAACTGGATGTGTTGAAAAACCTTTTGCCATTTCAGATGGTACTTAAAGTATTTTTTCTGTAAATTTCCTCCAGGTATATTAAAAATGTTCAGTTATTTTATTTTTTTTCTAAAATTTATTGAATATATTAATATTCCGAGAAATACAAAAAAGAAATATATCATTATATTGTAATTATTTTTTCTAATTAATGTTTGTTTTTTAATTTTATTTTATTGGGATTAAATGATTTAATTAAATGTGTATTTGCTAATGTTATTTTGTAAAGTTGATAAAAATTTATTATTAAATCTTTTTATTTATGTATTTTTAATTATTATTTATTATATTCTTATTTAATCTATTGAATTTTTTTATTATTTTCGTATTTTTTATTTATTATTTTAAAAATAAATATTATAAAAGTGTATTATATATTTAAAAAAAAAATATTATAATAATATAATAATTTATATTAAAATTAATTAATATGAATAATTTTTTATTTTATTTATTTAGTATAAATTAAAATATTAATTATTAAAATTTCCAAAAATTGGAATTTATATAAATTAAAAATAAAAAATAAATTGCTTTGGTAAGGTAAAAAAAATATTTAAAACAAATAAATAAATTTATTTTAAATTCTAATAATAATAATAATTTAATTCAAAAAAGAAATTAAATTATGTAAAAATAGAACATAAAAAAAAAATAATTATAAAAAAAATATAAATAAATGATTAAATAAAATATAAAAAAAAAAATGTAAAAAAATAAAATAAAAATATTTTTAAATTAATAAGCAGTAAATATTACTAATGATTAAGGGAATTTTTATAATAAATAAAAATCTATTTATTAATTTATATTATTTATTATATTTTATTAATTTATATAAATTAAAATAAATCAATTTAATTTAATTTAATTCAATTTAATTTAATTTAATTTAATTTACAAGTATCTAAATATTGTAATATTCTAATTATATTTATTTTTAAATAACACTATATTTAAATTTTGAATATGATAATTCAATTTAAATAATATATTCATTTTTATATTTTTTACTTAGCTTATTTTTTATTTTGTTTTTGTTAATAATTTAAAAATTAATATAAAATAAATTATTTATTTTAAATAATATAATTATAAATATATAAACATTTTTATAATATTTTAAAGTTAATTAACTTATATTGTAAATAAATTAATTTAAATATATAATATTAAATTATTTAATATATTTATTCAAATTAAAATATCTCTATATTGATAATTTAAAAATTTTGCCTAAGTTTCAAAAGTTCTTGAAATTTATTACCGTTTTTAATTATTTCATTATTATAATCATCTTCATCTTTTTCAATATTTTTGAATGGAGGAATTTTATCATTAAAGAAACAAGAAATTTTTTTATTTTTATTCATACCTTCTATATTAAAAAATGAAGTTTAAATTTAACTTTCGGCTAGTTAAATAAGTTCTTTTGGAATTATAACTTTTCCCTCATTTTCTTTTTTGTCTTATTTAAGTAATTTTTTAATTTTATTAATTTTTTATTATTTTTCTTATATTTTTTTTTAAGTTTATAAAAATATAAACTAAGGATTAATACTAATATTTTTTTAATGTTTTTTTTCTAATATTTCTTTCATTAATTATTCCTAATAAAGTTTATTTTTTAACTTCTAAGCAGGACTAATTGAATATTTACCCTAAACACTTTCTTTTATTTTTTTAGTTTCAATCTAAATATTATGAGAGGAAGAATATAATCCAAAAGTGGGTTTAAAATAGTTTTTCGGGAAATAAATAAGTGTCGGTTCCCTTAATTTTGCCGAAAAGTTTTTTGATTAAAATTCATAATCTTCCCATTTTTTCAAAAGAACAGTAGAATAAGCTGGCATTTTTTTCTTTTATTATTTTTTCTATCCAAACATGAAATTTGCATTCCACAAATATTTCGCATTTGTATTTTAAATTTTCCAATTATAAAAAAAATTATTCCCTAAATTAACTTATTATTTAATATTATTATTATTATTAAAATTATTATTATTATTTATTATTTTTTATTCATCAGAATACTTTCGTTTTAACCTATATTTATCCAAACTAATTTAAGATGGTTTTTCATATTTTATAACTAATTCTTCTTCTGGTTTATTTCTCATCATAATTTATTTCTAAATTGATATTCTCTAATTATTATTTACTTTTTTCATTTCATTTTGAATAATTTTATCTGTTTCGTTTGTTTCTTCTTATTTTTATAACTTTTGGTTTATCTAGTTCAAAGAGTTTATTTATATTGGATTCTATTCAGGTTCTTTTATTTTTTATCTCTAAGTTGATACGATAGAATCAGGTGATTATAAATTTTATTCTAAATTTAACATTTTTGAGCTTCTCCTTGAAAGCTCATTATAGCTTTCATTATATTCTTAATAATTTTGCATTTCGGTTTTTATTTATTTAGATTTTTGCTATTTTTTTAACATGTCTTTATTAAAATACATATATTATTTATTATCTATGTAAATTTCTTTCCTATGGTTTGGTTTTGAAGCATTAGAGACTAAGTTATTGATTGAATTTTTACTGTATAAAGTATTATCTATTAATCTGATTGGAAAGTTTTAATATAAATTATTTATTATTTTTTGATTTGATAGATGAGATTTTACATTATGCTTACTCATTTTTTATATAAATTTATTAATTTTTTATTAAAAATATAATTTTTTTTTTTTTTTAAAGAAAATTAATTAGTTTAAATAGTTATTTTTTTATATATTATTTATATTTTTATTAATTATCAAAATTATATTTTTTCTTAAATGAGTTTTAATTATTTAGTTATTATTTATTTTTTAGAAATTTATTTAAACTTTTTTTATTCAGGGTTATTATTTTCTCCGATTAAATTCTAAATTTTAAACATTTGTTCAGGGCTACTGCTACGTTTTTATAATGCTATTTTATTCTTTAATTTTTAAAAAAATTAAATACCATTATCTTAATATCTATCAAAAATTTCAATGTTTTAAGGTTTTTTTCTAAAAAAACTATGCTTTCCTTTAAAATATTAAGATTTTTAACCATTTATTTTACTTTTGGAAATAGAATTTTATTAATCTTTTGGAGGTTAAATATTCCCTTAAATAATATAATTTATAAATGTTGAATTGTTTGATCTATTTTAGTTTAGTTTTTCACTAAATTTTCTAGTACTAATAGTTTATTTTTATAAGCATTTTAAATTTTATGATGTTTGAATAGATTTATTATTTTATTTTAATGTAAATGGAGAAATTAAATAATCGTAAAATTTTATTCTATTATAAGGAGTATCGTTTTATTCATTAATATCTCGTTGTTCAGTTTTTATATTAACTTTTTAATTTAAACTTTCTTCTATATTTTCTACAATTGAACTTTTTTATTTTGTAAATAATTAAATTTGATTCTGTCTTACTGTTTATAAAATAGAAGTTTAGCTATTTTGATATTCAGAAATACTATATTTCTATTTTTTATTTTATAATTTAATATATCAATATATATTTTACATTACCCTTGTTTTAGAAAATACAAAATTAAATGGCTTTTTATATTATTATCTAATATTACTTTTAATACAAGAACGAATAATTTCAGAATTTAGCATGATATTATGCATTTATTAAGTAGAAAACACTTTTTAAGAATTAATTATTTTTTTATTTTTATTGAATAATTTATTTATACTATTTTAATTATAAATTGTTTATGCTTCTTATTCTTATTTTTTATCTAATGATTTTGTATTATTTTATATCTTTTCTTTTTAATTTTATATATCTTATTCAATTATGAATTACTAAACATAAAGGTAATTTTCAATTTTTAAATTAATTTAATTATATTTAGCATTAGCTTATTATTCAAATAATTTTTTTAAATAATAATTTTAAGAAATCAATTAAATGAAATTCTTTTTTTTTAAAAAAAAAATATTAGAAAAATCTTTTAAAGTATAAAATTAAAATTTACATTAATTTTTAAAATATATATTGAAGCTTATAATGATTTACATATGACTGAAGTTATTCTTAATGGAAAATTTAATAAAGCTTCTATTTCTCCGAAAGTTTAGCCTGAACTTAATTAAATAATTTCATGTTATTTAAAATGATTGGTTTAATTTTATAGATTATTTTCTTATTATTTGTTTAAATTTAATAATTTAAACATCTTTTTTTTTTTTTTTTTTTTTTAAAAAAAAAAAAAGATAAAAATAAAAATTATAAATTATATTATATTACTTCTACTTCACCTTTTTTTATTAAATAAATATTTTCTAGATTATTATTTTCTTGATAAATTATTTATTTTCTTATAAATTTTTATTTTTCAAAATTACTCAAAAACTTAATAATAATCTCTCTTCCACAGCTTTTAAGTAAATTATTTTTGAAAAATTCGACTTTTTAATTAAGTTTTATTTCTTTACTCATTTTTAATATATCATTATAGTGTTTTACTTTTAATACTATAAATTAGGTATTTTCACAAGTAATTGTAGTTTCTTGCCTTGGGTTATTTGTTAATATTCCTAGTTCTCCAAATAGTTATCCTTTATTTAAAGTCAAACCATAATTATATTTAAAATTTCCATTTATATAATAACTAAAAAATAATTATTATTTTTTTATTTATTAATAAAATAAATTAATTATTTTTACTATTATATTTATACTTTTTTATATCCTATATTATAAAAGGGTTTATTTTTCCGAACTGATTATAAATAGTTTAGTCTATTTCGTGACTTTCATTTTTACTTAAAATTTATGGATCATCTTATTATGCTTAAATAATTTCATTTTATTTTTCTTCTATATATTGTATCTTTTATTCTATTAATTAAGTTTTTTCATTTTATTGTAATTCTTAGTTTATATTTTTTATGGGATGTAATACATTAACAGATCCACTTAAAATAATATATATTTAATTGGGATTATCTCCTTTTATATATATATTTAGATTATTATTTTTTTAAAAAAAATATTAAACCTGCATTAAAAACATTTGTTCCTCCATTTAGTACCTCATATTAAATTTTTTAGCAAATATTTTCATGTAATTTTAATTCTATATTTCTTTACTTATAATTTAATTCTTAAAAAAATTAAAATTTATCAGTATATTTTTTTAATATGCTTATTTCTTCATCAATTCTTTAATCAATTTTACTATTTTTCAATATTTATAATGCTATCTAGTTGAATATATATTATGTTTTTTTCTTATAAATTATTACTTCTTCTAAATCTTGATCTTTCGCACTATGATAATATTGTTTGCATAAACGTTTGTAGTTTATTATGTTATTTTTTTTGTATTTTAAAATTCTTCCTCGTCCATTCTATATATAATATTTTTATATATCAAATATTTGAAGGAATGTTTAAAAAAATAAATATAAGATTTTAATAAATTTTAATTTTTGGACGAATTATAATAATTTATGATTTAATACTAATAATTTTTTTACAGATATTTATAATATTTAAAAAAACCAATACTAATTCATTAAATAAAAATTTGAATAAATATTATTTTCTCATATTTATATTTTATATATACTTCTTTTAAAAAAATATTACTGATTATATATATAATAGAAATATATACAATTTTTTTATTCAACATTTTTATAAATATAATAAAATAAGTTTTTTTTATATGTTTAAGTTTTTTGTATTTTATATAATTTTAAAAACTATATTATTTAAGAAAAAATAATTAATATTAGTATTTAATTATTTAGATAAAAATGATTTAAATTGATGATGAAATAGTTGTAAACATACAATCTCCTTATTTTTAAGAAAATGTATAAAAAAGAAGTATCAAAATAAAAAATAAAAGAACAAAATCAAAAGAAAATTAGGAAATATCAAGTTATTCAACATTATTTAAAAAAAAAAGCCCATAAAAAGTGAATAAAAATAACCAATTTTTAACAGATCATGATATAAAAATACTTGCTTTTTTAAATTTTTGTGTTAGCTATGGTTATAATATACAAAAAAACATAAATAAATTTATAAAAAATATATAATATATTATAGGTAATGCTATAGAAATGATTTTTGTTTCTCCATTTTTTTATAAAATTGATTTACCTGATATTTTAGATTCATTCATCTGGTTATTACCTCCTTTAATTTTAAGGTTATGCTATCCAGTTATTCAATATTTATTATAAAGCAAATAAAATATATAAGAAAGGAAGATATTATTTTTATTTTTTGTAATAATCAATATAATTGGGAATTTTTTATTGGGTAATTCCTTATAAATAGCCGAAGATATATCAAGATTAAATGAACACGAAACAAATATAGTAAAGATTTTATCCTTAATAGGTTTTTCATTCTAAGATATTTCAAATTTTACAATTCTCCTCATAATAAATTAATATACTAATGACTCTTTAAAATAAAAATAAGTCTAATAATGTGAATAAATGTTAAGTTTAGCAAACACAACAGGAAAAATTATTGCTTATCTAATATGCAGTTTTTTAGCTTTTAATATTGATGCTTTAAGCATTCATGTAATTAATTTATATATATATAAATTTAGTTTTTTTCAAAAGGATTTTTAGGATAATTTATCTTTTGCTTATTATATAGGAGTTATAATTTCTATAATTTCCTTAATATTATTATTTAATAGTATTTAATTACATGGATATTAAAAAAAAAAAAATGAAAGTCAAATATAATTTAATGTTGATACTTTTTTTCCAGGATTAAGTGAATTTAAAACAATTGACTTGGAACAAAAAAAACTCATAATAGGGTATTTTTTAATGTCTTGTAATTTATTACTTATATTTATTTATGCAACCTTATGGACTGGTGTAAGTATGCTATAATCAAGTATAATATTAGAATATTATGATGAATCAACAAGTTATAGTAAAGAATTTTTATTTAGTATGGGAATAAGTTGGGGATCAATAGTTTTATGTGTAGGCTCTTTTTTATATTATTTTAGTGAATAGTTAATTGATAAAATGACAACTTTTAAATAAATAAAATATTATCTTTTTTTAACTAATTTATTGCTGAATTGTGTTTTAATGGCTACTTATTATACAGGGAATTTTTATTTATTATGTACAAGTTTAGTTATTTCAGGAATTGCATAGTCTTCTTTTGATATAATTCCAAGATTAATAGCTTCAAAAAATAAAAAATAATATAAAATTATTAATTAAGGATTGTAATTAGCTTGGTTTTTTTGTGAAGTTTTTATGCTTTTTATTATGCCTATTTTTTTTCTACTTTTTTAAGATGTGGACGATATTTCCTTTAGTCTTTTATAAGGTAGCTTTTTCGGAATATCGGGATGTTTTTTTATTTTATTTATTAATGTATGATATATAATACTATATTTATTTTTTATTTTTTGTTTTAATATTTTTATATTTTATTAAAACAAAAAACAAATATTCATTTTTTATTATATATTTCATTATATATATATATATATATATATATATATATATATAAACATACTTTATTTCATTTTAAATATAATAATATATTAATGTTAGACTTCATTTTAGAAATTAAATACTAAATATATATAAAAAAACTCGAATAAACTCTTTTATGAATATAGATTTTAATATTTATATTAATAATATTAATATTAAATTAAATTTTTATGAATTAGAAATAAATAATTTAGAAAAATATTATTAAATAAATATTATATTTTAAAATATATATAAATTATTAATATTATTAGTAATTTCTAAACTATATTAATTCAATTATAATGTAAAATTGTATTTTTATTCTAAATATTTTTTTAGTAATTTTATTTTTAATATTATATTATTATTATTTTTGTTTCAATTTTTTATTCTTTTTATTTTTATCTCAAATATTTTTTTTTTCTAATTTTTAACTTAAATCATATTAAAATTTAAATAATAATAATTTCCAACTTTCTCACTTTCTTTTGAGAAAAATATTTTTCTTTAAATTAATTTGTTTAAAGAATTTTTCAATTTAGCTATTTTAAGATTATATGTAAATTTATTTGTAATTTTACTTTATTATAAATTTTTGTCAAAAAGTAGAATGGTTAGGATTGGGAAGTACTTTTTCCTTGCATTATAAAATATGGGTAATCTAAACACATTCGTTAAACATAGTTTTTGATTCACAGTGCCAAAAATTCAAATACAGTCAATAAAATTTTAAAAACATTTGGCTGAAATCTAAACACAGAATCGAATAAAATCTCAAAACAGTTGGCTATGTTCTAAATGTTCTAAAAAAATTTTATGATATTTAAAAATAAAAACAGTTTTAGAGATATAACATTCAAAATATTACTTTTATTATATTATATTATTTTATTAATATTAACTTTATGATTTTCTATAAACTAAAAAAATATATAAATTTAAAACCTTATTATGATAGGTATTTTTCCTAAGTTTTATATTCAGAATTTATGTTAATTTTTAATTAAAAATTCTAAATTGATTAATATAATCAAAAAAGGCTTTTTCTATTATATTACATACTCAAAAATCTATATATTTATTTTTACAATCGAAAATTTTCTGTTTTAATTTTTCATCCAAATAAAAAAACGTTATTTTAAACTTTATTTTTATTAAAAAAATCTTTCACAATTTAATTTTTTCAAGAAAAAAAAACTATAAAATGATCATATTTTTTTGATTAAAGGAATTGTTTTTTAGCTACACTTTTATCAATAAAAGGACCTTAATATTGGTAGATTAATCTTTAAACATTATTAATATAAAAATCATTTTCTAAATCTTAAAAATCCTCAAAAAGTTATTTTTTTAATTATATTAGTATACTTTCACGTTATTTTATTAATTTAAAGCAAGTTTATTAAGATTAATATTAGAATTTATATCTTTAATTTAATCCTACATTTGGGGTACTTCTTTTTAGAATTCAAAAAATTTCTTAAATATTGGATTTTAAAAATGAAACTTTAGGTAAAAAAGGGGAATGAAAAATGATTTTTATCAGAAAATTTTTTATTAAAGTATTTATATTATATTAATATTATCAAGTTTTTTGTATATTATGCTGATTTTATTTTTATATAATGATGGGAATACCATAAATACTTTAATATTTAATGAGTATTAAAAAATATTTTTGAATGATACAATAACTAAGCAATATTTATTTTTGATAAAGAAATAATTATATTTTTTATTTTTAACTTTATTTTTGCTTATTCTTTTATTTTTATATGCCATTTTATTAAAATTAATTTAAATAAATAGTTATTAATTTTTTTTTATATTTTATTTATTTTTGATATTTTTTCAAAATAATATTTATTTTATATATTAAATACAAAAAAAGAAGAAAAAAAAAAAAATGATTTTACCTCATAATAATTTGTATTTACCTAAATAACATTTAGAAAGTCTTCCTTAAACACATTAAGAATGGAAATATTATAATGGTTAAAAATATGAAACTCCAAAAACATTTTTAGGTCGTTTCTATGATAAGTTCTCAATATAGTAAAAATTGGAAAATTTAAGATAATTTTACCCTTATTAAAAAGTTATTAAAGCCACAGTAGCGGAATATCAATATGATTAAAATGCTTACTTGTAAAACTCATTAATCTTCACAGGAGTTACATGGTTTGCTATTTATTCCTTTGCAAGATAAGGAAAGGTTTTACCTGTTTTAAGATAATATGGTATGTTTTTTAAAACACATAGAATTTTTAGATAATATTTATGGACTCTTGTACTTCCTATTCTTTATTAAAAAAATTAGTTAGCAAATAAATATTATACTCATGTTGAAACACTTTAAAATATTCATGTCAACAGACTTAATTAACATCTTTTAGAAGATCCTATATATACTTTTTATCCTGCAGAATTATAAGCTCCGAAAAACAATTTAAGGTTAGATCCTATGTATAAGGAAGATATAAGTAGATTTTAGTGATTTTTATTTTTAACAAAATAAAAAAATAAATAACATATATAAGATTTTATTATCATATATATGTATTATAAATATTTTTAGTTTTATTTATTTTTTTCTAAAATAATTAATAATAAATTATCCCTTTTTTTAAATATTTACTTTATTTATTAATGTTATTTTTAAATATTAATTCTTTCAGTATTTTTTTTTAAATAGAAATCTAAAAGCTACAAAAATAAATTCATGTGTAAAATTAAAAAATTATTTAATATATATTTTTAATAAATATAAAAATATTAATTTCTAATTATAATTAGATTAAATATAATTTGAATAAGAAAAAATTAATTAAATGAATATAACAAAATAAAATTTTATAATAATTATTGATATTTTTTTATTAATTATATAATATTTTTTTTAATATTATATTTATAAATTATATTTTTAAATTCACTTTTTTCTAGAAAAATTCTATTCTTTTAGAATAACTTTATTCTTTACTATAGTATTATCTTTTCTTAGACCTTCTTCATTGTTATTTAACTTTTTGAAAACATTTAAATCAAAAATTTTAGGTTATATATATAATCCATTATTAAGGGGAATTTTTTAGTTCATCTTAAAGTTAAAATTATTTTTTAATAAATCAGGTAGTAACTTAATTGATTATTAATTAAATTTATCATTAATTCCATAATTTTTAAATGCTAATTCTTCAAAATTAGTATTTTTTTCACTTTTTATAATTAATTATTTATATTAAAATAAATTATATTATATTAAATTAATTTTTTTCTTTTTTTATATTTAAATTTTAAATATTACAAATACTATTTTTTTTTTTTTTTTATTTCATACTCTTATTTTAGAAATTTGTTTTCATTAGTTTTTTTTAGATTTTTAAAAGATTTGTAATTATTATTTTTGCAATCTAATTTAAAGTATTAAATTAAAATTTTAAATTAACATATTATAATAAATTACCCAAAGATTCGATTACTATAGGTGTTCCATAAGCTTATTTGTTTATTAAATTATTTGACTATGCAGTTTACTATTATAATTATTGAATTTATATATTAGATTATTATATTAATTAATGACTTATTTATTAAATTTATTGCAAATTAGTTTATTATTATATTGTTTTTTCAGTATTTGCTAACTGAATATATTAATTGCCTTATTAATTATTTTAAAGGTTAAGACAATTATTTGATTAAAATACTGACTATTAATCATCCTCTCCTGTTACCGTCTTTTATTTAAAAAAATAAAATATTTAAAAAAATAAAATTATTATATATATTTTACATTATCATTAAATTTCAGACTATATATTTATTTTTAATATTATTACTATTATTGTTTAATATCAATTACTTTTTTTAATATGGTAACATCACTTTTTATTTCTTTTTTTAAGCTTTTTCTTCTTTAACTAATGGATTTTGTTTACTAAATGAAGTTTACTCTTTCTTTTAGACCCTTCTAATATCTTTTTTAATTTAAAAAATATATAAATAATAATATATATAAAAAAAATAACTTGCTCCAGTATAGTTTTCATATAATTATTAAGCATAACTTTAAAACTTCACATAAATGTCTTCAACGCCTTCCTAAAAGAATATATAATTATATTTAAAAAATAAATTTATTAAAATATATGTTTACATTTAGAGGATATACTTTTTCATAATTACCTAAATGTTTATTTTCATATTCATCTCTTTTTAATTATGCTTTTTTTTATTCCTATATTTTTTCTTCTAAAGTAAGCTTAACTTTCTTACCGGTAATAACTCTTTTTTATAATTATTCTTTTCTTTACTAAATAATCAAGTTTCGAGTTTTCTGACTTATATTCATTAAAATCAAAGCATCCTTTATACAATTTCTTTTTATTAAAGAGTCTAAAGGAGTATCAGTTGTAAAGCTCGGTGTATGGTTAATTTCTAATAAATAAGGTTTTAAATTGGCATCAAGAAAAATATCAAATCCAAGAATTTCAAAACACATATTGTTCATATAATTATCGGGTTAACAAGATTTATAATGATGACTTAAAGTAGGCTAAGCACTAACAATAGTTTTTGTAATAATAACTTTTATTTATTCCCACAATTTAAATATATCATGACCTTATTATTAAAGTAACTTATTTTTAATATAAAATAAAAAATATTTAAAAAATAAATAAATAATACTAACATAACAGATGTCATGGATCTTTTATTTCCTATATCCATATGATTTTCATCTTCGTTAAATTAAAAGTTTGGATTATCTTTGTTTATTGCATAATTAGTTAAATGCATACATAAATTGTCTAAATTTTCCCTATTTGGAGGTTCATATTTTTCTGTTGATAACCTTGCCAAGCCTTCTTTAAATATATATATTCTTAATGGATCTGTGCCTGCAAGTAATACGTAAATTCTAAAATCAAACTTTAAGCCATCTATAAGTAAGGGTTTATGTAAATATCTATATTTGATTTTTTTTATTTAGTATTTTTTTTAAAAAATATACCTTTAAACTACATAATGATCATTGTAATTTAAATCATCTAAAGTTCTTGTTAAAAATATCCCTCTTCCTTAACAACTAGCTTCCTATTTTTAATTATAATTTATAACATATATATATATATATATATATATATATATATTTATATAATACATATTTATATATATAAATAATATAAATATTATTTTATATTTACAGGTTTAACAATAAAAGTTTTACATTTTCCTTTGGAAATTTTTTCAAATTCAATTCTTAGTTCATTATAATCAGCTGGTAATAGCCATGTTTAAGGAAAAAAATCATATTAATCTGGAAATTATTTTTTCATTTTTTTTAAATTTTTAGCCAAATCATTTTTTCTAGCAAGTGTATACATTCCTGGGAAGTGATTAATTTTTTAATGACTGCTCATTTTGCCTAAATATTCAGGTTAAACTGCATTATCTGTCCACACAACATCACAATCCATATTTTCAATATCATAACATAGTTTCCATTTTAATAATTTTTTTGATACAAATCTAACAACAGGGTATTGTGTATCTATATTAGTTATTATTTTGTATATAATAGTTTATTTTTTTACCTACTACATTTATCGTTATTTTTTAGCTTTTTTTTTTTGGTAGTAGCTATTATTTTTCGCTTATTTTTTTTTTTAGTTTTATTTCTGGTTTTGTGACAGTAGTTACACCATCTTCTGATATCACTTATGTATTTTTTTGTGATGCAGGCTCTTAATATGATTCTGATGATTCTCCAGAATCGGAATATGTTCCATTGTATGTAGCAGCATCTTGATCATTCTAAATACCTAAAAATTAACAATTTTATTCAAATAATTCCATTCAAATTTATTATTTTGTTTTTAAATTTTAATATATAATTTATTTATTTATTTTATTTTATATTATATAAAAAATAAAATAAATTATTAATATGTATTTTTATATGCAAACATTATTTAAATTTTATTATTTTTAAAGAAAAAAAAATTAAATGAAAATATATATATTATTTATCAATTGAAAAATATATAATATAAGTTAAAATATATAAAAGTCTTGAAAAATTAGTAATCTTTTCTTTTATATTTTATTTAAATTTAAAAAAAATTAATATAATTTATTTATTTATCATTTTTTTAATAATTTTATTATATATTTTTTATTAAAATAAAAAATAAAAATTAATTAATATTAATTTTAATTATAAGTTTCTTTACAATGTAAGAAATACTAAAAGGTTT
Organism: Ichthyophthirius multifiliis; assembly: GCF_000220395.1. Classification (NCBI taxonomy): domain Eukaryota; phylum Ciliophora; class Oligohymenophorea; order Hymenostomatida; genus Ichthyophthirius; species Ichthyophthirius multifiliis. The sequence goes on from NW_004086444.1 coordinate 34,277, forward strand.
TGACTTTATTGGATGGAAAATTGGATTAAATTATAAAAGAGATAATATTTTTAGAACAAAATTCGGAGGTGTGATAACAATACTATCTATATTAAGTATATCTTTACTTTTTTTTAACAATGTAAGTTTTTATTATTATTTAGTAAATAATAAATAATTAAAAGGTTATTGATTTCATAAAAAAAAGTAAATTAATATATTATATTAAATAAATTTAAAAAAAAACAATAAATTATTTAAGAAACTGTTCATGTTAATAGTTTTAAAACTTATAACTTTAAGCCTGATCCAATATATTTAGATAAAAATAATTTCATGTTTGCAATAAGTATAGATTAAGAAAATTTTATAAATAATCCTTATTATTAAATTTAGTTATAAAAAAGGAAATACTATAAAAACGAATAAAATTAATAAATTAAATTAAAAGTTATTTTAAAAAATAAAAAAATATTAAAAAATACATAAGGAATTTATAAAACTGGAACCTTGTACTAAAGAACATTGGTAAGACGTAAATTCTCAGTATTTAAATTATACCGATATATTCATCTAAAATAATATAAATAAATACTTATGTCCCTAGTATTATTTATTAATTATTTATAAAACTTATTTTTTTAAAAAGGAAAATGCAAAATTTTACACTAGAAGGTTCATATTCAGCCGATATTTTTTAATTTTTGAAATTATCAGTAATAAAATGTCAAAATAATACATTATAAGCAACATCAACATGGAATCCAATATGTAAATCATAGGATGAAATAAATCAATTTAATAAATAAAGGGAAATAAAAATGTCTTTACTTTTCCCAAATTTTGTAATAAACCCAACTAAACCAATAGATTATGTCACTAGCTTTTTAAATGATGATATATATTTTTATATTAAACCAGAAATGGTAATATTTAAAAAATTTAAAATTTAAAACAAAAAAGAGGTATAGTAGTATAAATATATACTTAGGAGAACATCAAATAGAAACTGATAATAGCATGCTTCCAATCAAGTCTATAATTAAATAAAAGTTTGTCAAATATAATCCTAATAGTTTAAGAGAATAGCAAATTCCTGGAGACTATGATCAAATTGCAGATATTTATTTACATAGGGATTAGTATACTGATTATACAAAAAGAAATTTTTAAAAGTTAGATGAGCTAGTTTCTTACTTAGGAGGATTCTTTCAAGCAGCAATTATAATTATCGCATTAATAAGTTTTTTTTTATAAAATATATAAATGAATTTATTTATATAAATATTAAGTAAAATAATATAATGAATATGTATATGGTATTGATTTGGCAAATAAATTATATGATATTGATTTAGGTGGTAAATAAAAGAAAAATGAAAAGAAAAGAGAATTTTAAAAAATATCTAATTAAAGTGAAAACGTTAACAAGAATATATTAAAATATATCGAAATAAAAAATATGAAATGTGAATAAGAAAACAATTATCAAGAATAAAAATAATAATAATAAAATTTAGATAATTATAATATGAATAACTTATGTGAAAATAAATATAAATCTAATTTAATTGGAAATATTTAATAAAAATAATAATATCTTTTATAAAATAAAGATAGTCATTAATATTTAAAAATTTAAAAAATAATTGAAAATAATTAAAAAATTGAGAATCAAAAAAATAATATCTTTCCAACAAATTAAAACTTTTAAATGAAATAATAACGCTTTTCATCTCTAATAAACATAGAAATATTTAAAAAAAAAGATTATTTCAACTTAAAATCTAATTATCTTAAGAAATCTAAAAGTCAAGAAAACAAAAATAATTTATTTATCTAAACTAATAATAGACCTCCTACTTTTTAAAAGAAATTATCTTTTTAAAAAAAACTGTTTTCAAATGTATTTTAAAATTCAACTGTTCCAAGGTGTGATTTTGTTTTAAATTAATAATAAGATTCAATAAAATTATAAAATAAATAGCAATTGTAATCTTTATAAACAAAATCTTTATTTTAAAAATCAATGAGTTTTATCTAAAAATAAAAATAATCAATTTAAAAAAAACTTCAATAGAATAATATAATGATATATTTTTATAAACTGATGATTAATTATATTATATATTAAAGAATAAAAAAGAAAAAGGAAATTCTACAACTTTGAATAGTTTTTAGAATAACATAAATTGCTTTGAGTTACCATAAAAAAGTCATAATAATAATTTCTAAACTATAAATAATACAAACAATTAAAACGAATTACTCTTTTAATGCTCTTAATATTAAAATCCAATATTAAAAAATTTATAAGAATAAAATAATCCAAACTATAATCACATAGAAAGTCCTTATAATAATAAATTGTTATTTACATTATAAACTGATAGAGATGCAAACAATTAAAATGAACCTTTAAATACTGTTTAATGTAATAAAATGTATAGTAACTCATATTTTGCAAATTGTTCATAATAATAAGAATATCCTATAAAAAGTACTAACGACAAAATCTAAAATAATTCTTATTATTAATTCGAATAAATAATAAAAGATCCAATTTGTATTAATATTAAAGATAATGCTGATAATAATATTAAAAAAGTAAATAATTAAAAAAATAAATATGCTTCAAATAAATAATATTAAAATATTTCAAACATAAAATAAATGTAAAATTAAAAAATTTAAAATAATTAGATATTTAAAACTTCAAATTAAATTTAAAAATCCGATTAAATTAAAAATTATAAAATTTTAATGGAATAATATTAAAAAAATCCTAAAGATAATAATAATAAAACATTTTAAAATTTATAAACTCAAAGTTATATAAAATAATTTTAAAAAAGTCCAAACAGCATACTTTTTAATTAATTCAAAACAAATAATTAAACAAAATTATAACAAAGTTAACCAATCAACCCAAAAAAAATATAAGTACAAACTTTAAGTATAAATAAATAAATAAAAATTGAAAATAATTAAACCCCGTAAACAAAAAATTAATAATATTTATAAGAATTTGATGAAGAACTTTAATAAATAATAGACAAAGATGAATTACTTTAATTAAATTATGAATATTTGTTTTATAAATTAACTTGTGGAAAGCTCTTTAATACAAAGAGAGTAAAATTAATAGAAAAAGCAATATAGTTTGTCTAAGAAGACCTTGACGTCTTTTTAATTATTGAAAAGCTTAAAGAGGTTGAAAAACTTAAAAAATTGTTATTAAATAAGCAACAATTAATTCTATTTAATTTTTTCCCAAAGCCAATTATTAAAGTTAAATAAGAAGAAATTATTCCTTCTAGAATATCCATGAGTAGAGATCAAGTTCATTTAGCTTCTCCCTAAAGGTCTACTTTAAGACCTAATTAAAAGAAAAAGAAAAAAATCGGAAAGTTTACTAATAAATATAAAAAATATGGTATTGTTTTGAAGGCTGTTTGTAAATTAAAAAAAAAAAAAAATTCTTCCGAATAAAATAATTCATAATATTATAAAAAACTTTATGAAGCTTACGAATAAGTTAGTGAATAGGAAAATTAAGAGTATTATTGTATATTATTAATATTTTTATCTTTTAAAATAGTTTAAATAGAAAGCTTATCAATATGCTAGGAGATGATATTAAAGGTTTATTTTAGAAAAGAAAAGAGTATTATATATTTATTGATTAAAATATTTTTATTTTATTTTTAATAAAAAATAGTATAAAAATGAAGAATTAACAATTATAATTTAATTAGCATACAAATTTAAAATTTCTAGAGTGACAAAAGTATATATTTAAATAAAATAATCAAAAAATTATTTTAACATTTCATATAAATTTATAATATATTATAATTTTAAAATTATTTTAATATTTTTTTATATATTTTATATAAGAAATCAAATATAATAATTTATAAAATAGATATGATAAAATAAAAATATAATTAAAAAAAATTAAACATATATAAAAGAATATATCATTTTCATTATTATACTTGTTCTTTTCATCTAAAACATTCTCATGTTATATATTTTTTCTTAAGTTTAGCTTCCATTTTTTTAAGCAGTTTTTTAATTTTAAGTTTCTTAAGCAACTTTTTATTCTGCTTATAGATTTAATTATTGAATTTCTTTATCATTAATTAATTCTTCTTCTCCAATTTTTTAATTATTTTAATTTTTCATTTCTTCATCAGGAATATAATCAGGTGGGAAATTAAAGAAAGGAATATTACCTCTTTGCCAATCCATAAGAACTATTTTTGAAACAGTCTTAATATCAGGTTCACCTCCCTTTATTATTAAATATATAATTATAATAAAAATAAATAAATTAAAATATACCTTTTTTAGTTTCCCTTTTTTCTAGGCTAATAATTCAAGGAAATGTTCATCATTATCCCATTTATCAATCCCATAAATTCTCTTAATATGAACATGATCTGCCTTTTTTAAAATGGCATGAATATAATAACTTGGATCATCGATTTTTTCAGCTCTAATACATCCTTTCAAGACCACTTCAATGTCATTTCTTCCATCATGATAATAAACTACACCAGGACAATCAATTAAGTAAATTCTCTTTGTCAAAGTAATATATTACCAGACTCTAGTTTCTCCAGGGATAGGGGCACTTTTGCATACTTTTTTTTATTTTATAGAATTAATAACGGATGATTTTCCTACGTTTGGATATCCAATAAATCCTACACTAATATGTTTTTTATCCTTATGTACATTATCGAATTACCTCAAAAGATTAATTAAAGAGCCTTTACCGAAAGGATTATTCAAAGAAGCATGATAAGCTAAAGTCGGAAAAAATTAATTCAAATATTTCAACCATTTAGCAGTTACCCAAGTAGGTACTAAATCACATTTATTTAAAATAAAAACTAAATGTTTGTTATGACAAGTTCTTTTTATATGATCTTCAACATGTTTAGATCGGGTTCCCATTGGGTCTCTTGAATCTAATATTTATACTACAACATCTGAAGCATCCAATACTTTATATAATTCTTCCCAAATTCTTCTAGATTGACCGGCTTCCATTCTTTTGTCTCTACATTCTTTTCTATGATCTAGCATCTATTAATAATTTATTTATATTATATTTAAATGCTTATTTTATTTTTTACATCTTATTTATGTAAATCTTTATCTTTAGAATGGTCATATTTTTATTCTTGTTCTACAACTTTTTCAATCATATCTTCATATGTATAGTTATCAGTTTTAACTCTCTTTCTTCTGGCTTTAGGTCCGAAAGTATCCTTTTTTTTGTTTTTATTTTTTTATTTAAATAATTTTTACTTCATATTTTTCTATATCTAAAATATTCATTTTAGAATCAGTGTTAGCATCTGTTAATAATGAAATTGGCAATTTCTTTTTTCTTACAATTAAATGTCTTGGATCATTTGATCTTTATGCCATTTCTACTCTGAATTTTTCCAAACTTTTTTAATCTATTGTTCGAACTGGTCCAAACCATTTTCTATCAGGTGCAATTCTTGATGGCTAAGTTTTTTATTTATGCATGGCTTCCCTATAAATAAATTTAAACAAAAATTTAAATAATATTTTATATTTTATTACATGTCAGGCTTATCTTTGTACATATTCAATCTTTTTATTTAATTTTTAGAACGTAAGTGACTGAATTTTCCATCTCCTTTTCCAGGTAGTATACGATTTGGATTATCCGAATTCATTGATTTTGAAGGTTTTTTTTTATTTTGTTTCCATTTGTTTTATAATTTTTCAACATGTTTTGCTTTTTTGGAAGTTACTGCCTTTTTAGCCATTTTTTTTTAATATTACTTTTTTTTTATTTTGTATTATATATATTTAACTTTAGTTAAAATACTAATTATTAATTATAAAAAATTAACAAAATAAAATTAATAATATATATATATTAATTTAGTTAAATATATTTTATATTTATTATACTTATTATAAATAATTTTATATAGAATCTATTTATTTGATTAATTATTAAGTTATAATCGTTTGTAATAATACTTACTTATATTATAAAAAAAGATATTTTGAAATATATAATAAATGAATAAAATATATTTATATTAATATTTTAAATTATAATGTTAAATAATTTAAAACTATTTTTTAATAATTTAAATTAACATTAATATTAAATATATATTTTTTTAATAAAAAAAATATATAAATATAATCGTTTTTATATATATTGAAGAACTAAATTAAATTTAAGAATATTTATTCTAAAAAAAATAAAATATATTATAGTTATTATTAAAAATAAAAAATTCTTATTATTATTCGAATTTTATTAATTTTTTAAAATTATAAATATAAAAAAGTATTAATAAAAAAAATGAGTTAAAGAAAATAATGTTATTATAAAATTTTAGGTTTAAGCAAAAATGCAAACGAATAAGAAATTAAAAAAGCTTACAAAAAACAAGCTTTAAAATGGCATCCTGTATATTTTAAAATATTAATTTATTTTTAAAAAATATTATATATATTATATATAATATTTAAAATAAATAAAGGATAAAAATAAAGATAATAAAGAAATTGCAGTAGAAAAGTTCAAAGAAATTGCAGAAGCTTATAGTATTTTATCTAATCCTGAAAAAAAATAACATTATGATTAATATGGACATAATGAACCTCCATAAGCATCATATAAATAATAAAATAAAAATTATGATAGGTAATATGAGGATTAATTTTAATATAGAGGTAATGCTGATGATTATTATAGAAATGACGATGAAGAAGATTTCTATTACGAAAATGGATTTAGTGGATTTAACAATTTAAAAAATAATAGAAATTATTAATAAAATAATTTGAAAAGAGACTTTTCCTTTTAGCCTTTTACTTTTTAAAGAGCCGAATAAATTTTCAGGGAATTCTTCGGTTCAGATTTGTAATAAAAAATAAAATAATAAATTTAAAATAAAATTTATATATAAAATATAACTTATATTTAGAAATTAATAATATATGTTAATATAATATTATAATAACATAAAATTCTTTTAAATATTAATTAATTAATTCAAACAGAAAAAAATTCTGTTTGTGAATAGTTATATTTATTTATTAATTATTTATTTTTTAACAAAAGTGGGTTTGATTTATTTAATGATAATGATGATGATGATTTTTTAATGATCCTTTTTTTAATATTGGAAATTAAAATAAACGCTAGTAAAAATAATTGAAAAATAATTTTAGTAATAATGATGATTTTTTTGGTTCTAATATGTTACTTGGTTTCGGAAATGATTTTCGTTCCAATAATAATTTTTTTTCTAAAATTGGACATACTATGCTAGATTAAAATTTTCCTAGTTAAAAAACTAATGGAACCCATAAAAGTATTTAAACTTCTACAGTTGTAAGGTTTTTTTAAAAGAATTTTTATTTTTATTTTATTTATATTTTTATTTATAAGAAATGGCAAAAAAGTTACTATTACAAAAACTACGATAAGAGATTAAAATGGAAATGAGCATACTGAGGTAAATGAATAATATGGTGATTATTAATAACCTATTAGCTATAATAATAATTTTAACAATAATAACAACAATAATAATATTAGAAAAAGCCTAGCTTCAAATAAAATATAAGAAAATGATAGAATTACTTAAAAAAAAGATATTAAACCTAAAAATTTATAATATTCTAATAATTTAACCAATAACAAAAAAATTTATAAAAAATGAAATTAAATATATTATAATAAAAGTTTATTTATATATAAAAATATTACATATAATTTTATAAATAGAAATTAAAATTTAATTTATATTTTTATTATAAAAATAAAAATTAAAAATACAAAACACAAAAATTTTATAAATGATTTAAGAAAAAATATAAGTAAAACTAAGCATCATTATGCTATATTTTAATTTTTTATTTATATAATCTTAAATTTTCATTTTTAATTTAAAATTAGATTTTAGGTCAATTAATTAATTTAGATAAATAAAATAAACTTCCTGAAAGAATTCAAGAATTTAATTTACTTACATAAGACAATAAGTTCTTTTAATTTTTAAAATAACATAATAAACAATTAATTGAAGATTTTTTTTTAAATTCTTATTTTGTTTCCTATAAACATAACTAAGTTATTTAATAAATAAGTATTAATTTATTTCTTTTATATATATTAATTATAAAAAGATGAGTTTGCTGATAAATTTTATGTTATATTAAACGGAAATGTTTAAGCTTTTACAAAAAAATAAAATGATTAATAAAAATAATATAATGAAAAAATTCTAATCAAAGGTGACTATTTTAACTAAATATCAATTATTAGAAAGAAAAAAAGTTAGGTTTCTTATATAGCAAGTAACATCGAAATAGGTTGCTAAGTAGCAGTTTTGGAAACCAAAAATTTTGATTTAATAAAAGAACTATTAAATATTTAAATTAATGAAAATTTATCATTTTTAAGAAGCCTTCCTATGTTTTGGCACTTAAATGATTTATAGCTCGACTTATTATATTTATTATAAACAGAATCTTTCTATTATGAAAAATAGGCAGTTTATTTTTAAGGAAATAAAAGCTTTAATTTTTATATAATTAAAAATGGAATATTTGATGTTCTTTTTTTTTTTAAAAAAAAAAAAATTAATTTAAATTATAAAATTAAATATAGGTTTACAAATACTATCAAAATCTTTAGTTCAGAAAATATTTTGGTAAAAACGAAGAATTTTATTATGAAAGAAAAAATTAATTTATAACTTTTGATGAAAATAAAAATATTAAAGTAAAAGAATTAAAAACAAATGACTATTTTGGAGAAGAAGAAATTATAAAAAACTAATGCAGATAATTTTCAATAATAAGTGCAAGTAATTAAGGCGAACTAATTTAATTTACTAAATTTGCTTTAAAATAATTATTTTTATAAAACAAAAGAATTAAAGATTATATAATATCAAAAGCTAAGATTAAAAACAATTAAAATATTAAAATTATGGATTCAGTTTCTTAGTATGTTTCTGCGGCTAAAACTGAAGTCCTCCATTAAGATTTCGACAAAGTTTCTTATTGTGAAGATTTAGTTAAAAATAGGTCTTTTAGTTAATATGGAATATAAAAATTTGAAGAGAAAAAATAACAATTAAAACTTCCTGTTTTGAATAATAAAGCATATTTTTTTGACGAATTAAAAACTTTTTATATAGAAAAGAAATATAAAAGCATTGATTTTAAAAAAATTACAGATTTAAAAGTTGAATATAAATAAAAAAATAAAAAAAAAGAATATGGTTATAATTTTGAAAATTTAAATTTACTTTTATAAAAAAAAGGCTAAAAGCTTTTAAAAAATAATTTAACTTAAAAAAATATAAATAATAAAAAATAAAATATTTGTTATATAAATAATAATTATTGTGAAGAAATAAAAGTTCGTATAAATTAATATCAAAAAGAGAATGATAATAAAGAAAAAAATTAAAAATTAATAGTAATTATGAATGATTAAAATAGATAAAAAGAAAATAAAAATTATAAAATAAATATTTATTTTGAGAAAAATAAATGAATGAAAATATTGCAAATAAAAATTATGTTTTTAAAAAAGTAGTATTTTATTAAAAAATTTAATATATTAAATAATGATAATTAATTTATTAATTTAATTTTTATATAAATATAAAAAATAAAGTAAATATATATATTAAATAAATTTAAATATAAATAAAAAAAAATATATATGTATAATAAGATATATAACATTTTAATAGTATAATTTAATTTTAATTAATTTTATTTTTCTATAATTAAAAAATATTTATATAAATATAGATACACATATATAAATAAATATATATAAATATATTATATATATATTTACATATTTTTATATATATACATATAAATTTTTTATGTACTTTTATTAATATTTTTTTATAAATATATTTTTTTATTCCTTTTATTTATATATTTAATTATTTTTATTTATTATTATAAAAGAATATCTATCTTTGACATAATAATATTAATATTATTTTTTTATTTAATAAATTTTTTTATTTATTTAAAACATTTATAATAAATATTATGCAAATATTCTCAATTTTCTTTTTTTTTTTAAATACATATGCCTAAATAAATTATTTTATTTTATTTATAATAAATTAGACTATTTAATATTTGTTTTGTTTTTTTTTAGAATTATATTTTGAATATAATTATTCTTATAATCTTTATTTAAACATTAAATTATATAAAACTTTTTTTATTCGGTATATATAAATTAATAGTCTATTTATAAAAGAGTTTTAATTTATATTGAAAGTGTATTCTAAAATAAATAAAATTATTTTTATTTATAATTTATGATTAGAAATACTTCTAATTTAAGAAAATTTTGATTGAAATTTTACTTAAATATCTTAAAAATAAACTTTATCTATTTATGATATAATAATAGAATTTATAAAAATGAAAATGAATAATTTTATTTTAAATTGCATTTTTTTAATAAATATAATATATCAAATCAAAGAAATAAAAATTTATTTAGCAGGAAGTATTTATAGTAATTAATTAATAGTAATAAAACTGATATTAGCACAATATTGTTTTTTATAAATATAAAATAAATTAAAAAACTTTGATTATCTATTTTGTTTAAATATAATTAATATTTTTTTTTTATTTTTTTTAAATATTTTAAATTTGTTTCTAATGTTTATGATAATAACTTTATATTTTTTTTATTAATCTCAAAAATGTAATTATTAAAATAAATTTATATGAACTCTATTTTTTAAAGTAGTGCTACTTTCTCATTTAACTTCATTTATACCTTTTTATAATTAATATTAATAATATGTTAATTAAAAAAAATTAAATTTTATAATTACCCTTAATAAAAAGGTTATTAGTAATATCCAGATTATTATTAAAGCGGATATTATCCTTATTAAGGAGGGTATTAACCTTATTAGGGAGCTCCTGATTATTTAGGAAATCCTTATTGCGGGGGAAATCCTTACTAAGGAGGAAATCCTTACTAAGGTGGAAATCCTTACTAAGGAGGAAATCCTTATTAAGGAGGAACTCCTTTTTAAGGAGGAAATCCTTTTTAAGGAGGAAATCCTTATTAAGGAGGAAATCCTTATTAAGGAGGAAATCCTTATTAAGGAGGATATCCTTACTAATGATTGGATTAGTTCATTTATTAAGGGTATTGATTATTAGGTTTATAATTATTCCATTATTAAGGATATCCAAATTATTATTATTATTAAAGCTTTATTTCATTATAAAAATAAATTTTAATAAAATTAATAATTAAATTTTTAAAAATTACTTAACAATATGACATAAGGATAGTTTAAAACTCATTTTAAGTAATAGTTCCAGATTTATCTAAGTCAAACTTAGTAAAGGCCATTGAAATTTCTTAATTAGAAAGATTCGGATCCATTCTTCTTAAAAGCATAGAAAATTCATTCATATCTAATTATTAATCTCCGTTTTTAATATACTTAGTAAACAATTCATAAAGATTAATATTATAATAACCAATAGCATATTTTAGTTTTTCTATTGCTTATTCAGCATTTTTGGCTTGCGCTTTTAATTAATTAGGGTCATATTATTACGATTATAAAGCCTAAGAATTTCCTAATAAAGAACAAAATTCATCAAAAGTAATTCCTCCGTTTCTTGCTATATCAAATTTACTAAAAACGATATTTATTTCATCTTGTGTTATTTAGTATTCTATTTTTCTTAATAATTCACCAAATTCTTATTGGTTTAATGTGGCATCTGCTTATTTATCATACATACAAAATAATTATGCTATATCTATTTTGTGATATTAAATTGAATATTTCAATTTATTAATTATATCTTGAGCTCTTTATTCTTAATATTAGTTTAGTTAATAAGGTTATTAAACTATTTTTTATTTTTTTTAATGTAAAAACAATATTTAAAACCTTATGGATATTATCCAGGTAGGCTAGAAAATCCTGGATATTATTATTATTATTAGTTATACTAAGGCGGATATTGACCTTGTTAGGGAAATTGTTATTAATAACCTGGCTAATTATAATTTGATGGATTTTATTAAGGGTATTGTTAGTTAGGTGGATAGTTGTATTGTCCTTGGTAATTTTACTAATTCATTATTTTATATATATATAAATATTATGATATAATAAAAAATATAATTATTATATAAATAATATAATTAAATTTTATTTAATTATAAGAAACAATCAATAGAAATATTTAGTTTTAAATAAATGATTTATATATTAAAAATAATAATTATTTATTTTACGTTAATTATATAATAAAAATATTTTATACATATATATATATATATATATATATTTATATATATATATATATAAATAACATACTTATTATTTTTATTTTATTATTATTATTTTTTTATTTATTAAATATTAATATTTATACTTTTAATTTTTTCTTTTTTTTAAATTTCTATAATATTTATTTTTTTTATTTATTTAAAATACAATTTCATAATTTTTTTTTTTTTATTTAATAAATATTATATTTTTTTTTATTTTTTTTCATTTTTAAAATTCTTTTATCTTTTTTGAATATATTTTTTATTTAATTTATATATATATATTTTTATAAATCATTTTTATTTTTCCTTTTTTTTTCTATTATTTCTATTATATAATTTAGTATAGGTTTAAATAATATTAAAGTTTCTTTTTAAATATATTTTTTAAATTAATTTATTTTTATAAAATTTGTATTATAGATTCTTTTTGTATATTAATATTATTTAAATTATTATTAAAGCTATTATAGTTTTATAAAAATTAGTATTTTAAAATTTATTATTTATAAGTTTAATAGAAATTTATTTAATTTTTATATTTTAATAAAATCTAGAATTAAGTTTAGAATATAAGTTTATTATATGTTTATTATTATTCTGAAATTTAATTTATTTTAATCTTAAACTATGAAAATGTATACTTATTTTATTAATAAATTCTTTTCTGAATCTTCCATTATAAAATAAATTTTGAAATAAACTATAAAATAAGTGTATATATTTTAATTTTTATATTTTTTATTTTCTTTAAAAAAAATAATATTAAAATGTATTTATTTATGTTTATACGAATAAATTTAATTTTTAATTTCTTTATATTTTTATAATTTAAAAAATTTCTTTCATTTAAAATTATAAATTATATTTTTCAAATTTGTTTTGTATTTTTTTTTTCAAATTAAAAATATTTATCTTTATTATTAAAAAAATTATAAAAAAAAGATATATATATAAATAAATATAAAAATGGCGAATATTATAATTACAGGAGATTTATAATATACAATTTAATATTATGAAAACAAACTAGAGTGATTATTAAATATATTTTACTTTTAATTAAAAATAAATATTTATTTTTAAAAATCAAATAATTTAATTTTTTAAAAAATAGCATAATTTATAATTTAATTCCTTAATAAAGTTTACAAGTTAATATTGAAGAAAATGTAAATTATATGAACTTCTAATATAGTATAATTAGTATAATATTATTATAGATAGGAAAATAAGTTAGTGTGTGTTCTTTTAAAGACTATATCATCCAAACTATTCAATATAAAGAAGGAAATTATTAAATTATTTTAAGATATCTTAATTTATAAATACTATTTGAATCTGAACATAAAAAATTTAGTATTACTTCGCCAATAGTTTGCTTTATTTAATATTTTTAGGATACATTGTTACTTTTTACAAAAGATTTTAAAATCTATTCACTTTTAATTAGAGAAAAGAAAATAATATTAACTATTGATTTGTTAAATGAAATAAGAAAAAAAATTGATGAAAAATTTGTAAAATTGGTAAAAATAAATATATTAAAAATGCTTTTTTTAAAAAAAAAAATTAACCAATTTTTATTTTCTTTTTTACTAGAAATATGAATTAAAAGGAAATATTTTAAATTTATATTTATAAACCTCATATAATTAAATAATTAATGTTACTTTTATAGAAGGCTAATATAGTAATACTTAAATTTATTAAATTGATTATTAATTCCAAGATTTTGAAATATAGAATGATGAAATATATTCAATCAAAGTAAAAGATAATTAGTTCTTTTTAGCTTTAGTAAAATAAATAAAAGAATTTTATTTAGACAATTTAAAAGATATATCAGACATAAATATATAAAAATTAGGCAATAATTTGTTAATATCTTATATTTTTAAGGTATTATTTTATTTATTTTTAACAAAAAATATTAAAAACAAATAGAATTGGATAAAACTTATTTAATTTGATGTTTAAAGATAAGTCATTTAATTTAGAAAAGATTTTTCATTAAATGATTAAAGTAAAAATATTCAAAAATTTTAATTAACTAATAAAACTTAATTTTTAAATGAAAATAAATTTATGAGTTAAATATGTATAATAAAAATTGAAAACTAAGATTTAATTATAAACATATAAGATATTGAATATTAAATTGAAAATTATATTTTACCAGAAGATTTAAATCAAATTTATACTAAAATTTATTAAATTAGAACAGATAACATTTAATTACTTCATTATATATAATAATAATAATAAAACTTACCTAAATATATATTAGATTAAAAAAAAGATACACTAAATTTTTTATATTTGCTTATTTAAAATAATTAGTTTTATATATTAGATAAAATTTTGAATTAAAGAACTCCAGTTCAAAGTATTTTTTATTATTTTAATTTTAAATATAAAAAATTATTAAGGAGATGAAAATATATATGAATACTCTATAGTATACATAGAATAATTAGAAAATGAACTAGATTATATTATAGTATTTAGTGATTTAAATTAATAAATCAATAATTCTTTTGAAAGTTAATAAATTGTTAATAATGATTTAATAGATAAATTTTTAAATACTCTGAATTGCGTAATTGAAATATATAGATATATTTTAATGAGAAAAGAAACGGAAGCATTTGAAAATATGAAAGAAAAATAATTAAATAAATTCAGTGAAGATCATAATCAAGCAATAATAAAAACTTAAAAATATATAGAAAAATAAAAATAAAAAAAAGAATTTATACAATTATTGAAATACATTTAGATAAACAATTTAGTCTTTAATAATTAATCATATATAAAAATATTCTAAAGTTTATAAAATTTAAGATTAGAAAATTAATAAACGTATTTATATATTATATAAATATATATATATATATATATATATATATATATATATATTTATTTTTTATATATATTTATTCTATATTTATTTATATTTCTTCAATTAGAGTTAATTAAATTAGAATAAATTTTGAATTATAAATTTCTCATCTTTTTATAGATTATATACTTTTTAATTATAATCTTAAACTATAGAGTCCTATTCACTCATTAAACTTAATTAAATAGTACAAAGATAACTCAAATTTCTTAGTACACTTATCTATATATAAATATTTGGAAGAATTTGATAAATTATATAATGTTTAAGAATTACAAATTTTTTGTAAAGCATTTAATTTAGATTACGACTATTACAACATAATATCATAATTAGATTATTTAAACTAATATAATAGAAAAGAGCTATTTTAATTAATTTTGAATTAAAAAGAAAAATTTTGTTGTGATAAATTAAAAATTTTTATAGTTTGTAGATTCGCAATTTAACATTTTAAATTTGAAACTTTTTAATTAATAAAGTAGTTTAATTTCAAAATAAATACTAAAGAAAATGCATTTATTTTTAATAGAATTTTTATTTTTCTTTAAGATGTATATTTTTTTATTTTTTAAAAATATAAAAAAATATCTTTATATATTAATTATTAATTATAGATAAATTAAATATTATAAACAGTTTTTTATAAATATTTAGTATTTGATAAATCCCATTATTTTGAAATATTATAAGATTTAATTAAATTAATTATTGATAAAGAATTAATAGATAGATTTTTTAGAATTGAATTCAATCCCCAGTAAGAATAATAAATACTAAAAGCATTTAATACATTAGCATAATCTAAGAATTACTATATGTCTTTATTTATCAAATTTTTGATTTATAGAGGAAAAGAAAATGATGCTATGTAAAAATTTGAAATTATATATTAGAATTTTAATGATTAATATTAAATTATGAATATATTTAATTCTTTAATTCAAAAATATTCAGAAATTGAAAAATAAACTATATATAAAAAATTCTCCTTTTTTGAAAAATCTGATTATGAAAATGGATAAAGGGAAAGTATGAGCATTGAAGATAATCCTCTTAATTAAAGTTTAAATATAGAAAGCTTAAAATATAATTATAATGTATTTTTCTAAAATAATTAAGATTTTGAACAAATTAATGAAAATATATGACAATATGAATTTATTTTTATATATATATTTATTAAATAAATTTTATATATATTTTAAATTAATTTTAAATTAAATTAAATTTTTCATTTTCTTTTATTTTTTTTATTTTAATAATTAAAAATATTAAAATAAATATTATATATAATTAATTTATATTAAAAATCTGATTTATTAAAATCCATAAAAAAAATTTAATAATAATAAAAAAAAATAAAAAAATATTTAAAAAATAAATTTGTATTTTTTTATAAAAAATAAAATAAATTAGAACATAAAGAATTAATATTAAAAATTATTTTAATTAAAAAAAAAATATATAAAAATATAAAATATTTAATAAAATTTTATGATTATTAAATAATTTTGGCCAAATATTATAGAATAAATAAAAAAAAGAAACATTATTAAATATATATAAAAAATAAAAGAATTATATATATATATATATATATATATATATATATATATAAATTTATATATATATATATTATTTTTTTGTTTTTATAAAAATATTATATTTAATAATTATTATTCATATAAATTATTATATTAAATAATTATATGGAAAATTTAATCAACTTTTAATAATTTATATACTATTAACTTCCTCCAATAGTTTAATAAGAAAATCCTACTATATTATTCCTAATAGAAAATGAATATGGATTACCTTATTTAATAAGAGATTAATTACAACAAGAAATAAAAAAAGCTAACATAATTTTTACTTCATTTTAGTAAATAATAAATTAAAACTAATATAACAACTCTTAAAAAGAATTATCTTAGTTATGTGAAAAACTAATTTCTACAGAGAGATTTTATGATGAACAAATGCGTAACTTTATAATAGAATAACGAAAAATACACGACCATTAAATAAATATTAATACTATCCATAAATACTAATGGCAGAAATTTATAAAATAAACTATAATTTAATTTTATTTTGATGAAATTACTAAAAAATATAAAAATTAGGATATACATGTAGTACTTTTTATGAGCCCAAATCCTCTTGAAGAATACAAATTTAAAGAATATAAATAATTATTTAAATTAAATAATTCACGTTCAAAAATATATTGGGTTCCTAATAATAAATTCGAAGTTTAATCTTATTTAAATTTTGCTGTAGAAATACAAAATAAACTATGTACAGACAAGCAAGAGCATATTTTATGTTTTTATGAAAATTATCTTTTTGATGAAAAATATGAGCCAACTTATGAATATGCTAATTTTATAACTTCCCAAATAATTCAAGAAATGTATTTTTCATATGAAATAGAATTAGAGAAGTAATTTTATGAA
This sequence comes from Ichthyophthirius multifiliis, assembly GCF_000220395.1. Taxonomy (NCBI): domain Eukaryota; phylum Ciliophora; class Oligohymenophorea; order Hymenostomatida; genus Ichthyophthirius; species Ichthyophthirius multifiliis. The sequence continues at coordinate 52,014 of NW_004086444.1, forward strand.
TTTCCTTGGTCAGATAAACCTTCTTCTGTAATAAAATAAAGGGATTATGTGATTTCTTATGAGGATTATGGGGAAGAAGTAGCTGCCAAATTTAATAAATAATTAAAAATTTTAAAAATTAATTATTTCGATATATAAGAATAAATTGAAATGTTCGCAAATTGGGTTACTTAAATGAGAATTTAATATATTTTAAAATAAATAAATGAAATCGAAGTGGAATCAGCAATTATTTTCTTCTAAAATTTCCGAGATTACAATAAAGAGCTTTTAAAAACTGATCAATTACCTATAGATGTTCCTATACATAAAATGTCGGTAAGGTAACGTTTTATAGCTTAATAGGCCGAAAATTATTATTTTAAGCTATCTCTTTATATAAAAGGGTTAAAAGATTTGATTTAAAAAGATACAATAGATGATCTAACACCTGAAGAAGCCCTCTATAGAGAAAGAATAGGAACCGAGATAGGCAAATACCATTAAAGAGCTTTAAAAATGAAAGGGATAGGGAAAGATCAATTCCAGTAAATGAAACAAGAATTCATTTCTGTCCTAAATGAAATTTAAGGGGATTTAAAATCAAAAAAATCAGAGTAAAATCCTTCCGTTTTTTCACTTGAAAATTAACTTGATATTTTTTTACAGGAAGACTTAATAAACGCATTAAACGAAATTTAATCTTAATATTAAATAGTTTAAGCTTTTCCTATTATAGGTTTAGGAGTTGAGTTAAAAAGGACTAATGGATCTATGATTAATCCTTATCTTGTAAAAATTGAAAATATTGCAAAAATAAATGCAACAGTAGATACAGTTTCTATATAAATGGCTGATAATAAGACTCTGAGGTTGAACGCAGGATATTATATGGGAATGGGAGTCGGTAATAAATAAGAATAAATATAGTTTTATGGATTTAAGGAATAAAAGTGGACTTAATATTAACCAAGTAAACAAATTCTAAAAGATTATTAATAATAGGAATCTTTTTACTACAAAAATGAATAATTAGTCGAGATTATTAATGCTGTTTTGCCTTTGTTTGGAGAATAAGACTTTTTCATGAAAAAATTGGTAAAAACAAGGCTTTTTAATTTACTTATTAGTTTCAATGTAATGAAAAACGTGGACACTTTTTTTAATGAGGCCTATTTGTCTTTATTGGCGAATGCTTTTGTGTATTTTTTGAATTAAGATTTGGAATAATAGTGGGTTCAAGAGTATATTCAAAAGATTTTTTTCACAACAAAAATAGTATACGAAGATAGACCTTTCTTTTAGAAATTTTGCAGTAGATTGATTGAATAACCAAGAAGTGCTATGGTGACTTATAAAGAAGGACATGATACTTAATGTTAGGATCCTATTAAAGGTATCTTAGTGCTATTTTATTTAGTTAAGAATGGATAAATAGATAATACTTAAGGTAAAATAAGGGAAGTTTTAGAGAGTATTTTATAGGAAATAATCAATAGAGGATTTGATTATGGCAAAAAATTAACTGAATTTTTCGGAATAGTGGGTTATGATAACAATACTTTTAGTTAAATAAAAGATAAAATTTTAGAAAATGAAATCGGAGAAATATTTTAGTTCGAAAATGTGAATTAAATTGAAAAGAAAGTCAAAAATATACTCGAAAACGGTAATTTTTTCGACTTTTTGAAAAACTCAAAAATATTTATTTATAAATAATCTTTTTCATTTATGAATTTCGGAAAATTAAACTTCTACACAACAATGAAAAATGTATGTAAATATTTTGTTCCTGAAGAAAAATTTAGTGAAGCTTTATTGTGGATTTGGCTTTATCATGCGAAAAAATACACTACAAGTTATGAAAGAAACACTGCCCCTATTTAAAATAAAATATAAGTTGTATATAGGGCTATTAAAAATTTAAAAATAAATTCTTTTACATAAGAATAGTAAGATATCATTTTAATTGATTTAATGAAAATTCTTAAAAATAAATATTTGGAATTTATGCGTCCACTTCATTTTTATATTAAACCGGCGACAGTTGAATAATTTGCTAATTTAGAATTTAAGCCTTCTTTTAATAATGTCTCTAATTTAACTTTGAATGCATGTTTGGCAGTAAATTGCCCATTTTATATGAAAAAAATGAAAGGATTGAATAAACATATTTAAGATTGTGGAGCTAGTGTCCCTGCGTTTAACAAATCTATCAAAAATATGAAACATAAAGAACCAGAAGCGATTTTTAATACTGTTTGTAGAGCTAGGTTTTTGGATTATGACGAAGTAGAAAAACAAAGAATATTTTTTAATAATTAAAGAATTTAGTATATCCTTTAGAAATACAAAGACTAATTTATTGATGTTATTAAATAATTATAAATTGATTATATTAAAATTAATTGAAAAAAAAAATAACTATTTTATTTTATTTTATTTTATTTAATTTTATTTTATTTTTTTCTTTCTTTTTTTCTTTAAAATTATTATATATTGAAAATGAATTTATTTTATTTTTTAATTTTAATAAGTTTATAATTTTTATTTTAATAATTTTAATTATTAATTATAAATTTTTAATTAATAATTAATTATTAATTATTTGTTTTCATTTTTTAAAAAAATTTAAAAATAATAATTAATTAATATATAAACTAAAAATATATATTTAATTTATTTTTATAATTTTGGTTCTAGAGATAATTATTTTATTTTTCTTATATTAAGAAAAATTGTAATAATACTATTATCCATAAAAAAAAAAGTTAATAGAAATAAACAATATTATAAAATATAATTTTTATTTACCTTATAAAAACAAAACAAAAAATTACATTAAAAAAAAATGTTATAAAAAAAAAATATATCCTAAATCCTAATATTAATAATACTAGCATAAATAGTATAATCAGTACCTCTATAAACTATAATTGATACAAAAGCTTGCGATTTCGAGTAAACTAAAGTTTTATCCGAACAAATATTAGACTTTGCAAAAAAATGTATTCGTGTAAATTCGAAAGCATTGATAATATCGCTTAAATTAGTTCTAAAGAAAAAATTTAATCTTTACTTTTTCTCGAAAAAAATACAACTTTAAAGTTAAAAAAAACTTTTAAAATGATATTGTTACTTTAGATTTTGGATTTGTAGATATGATTTAATATTATTTATATAAAAAAATAGATGCATGCTAAACTCCAGAAAACAATACTATTCTAGGCAATGATTATGAGAATTGTAAACTTTGCAAAGGAAATTCCTTCTTTATAGCAGATGAAAATTAGAAAGATACTCTTAAGTTAAATGACGAAGACTTTTCTTATGATGTAAAATTTAATTATTTCTTTATATAATTATTAATTATTTTAATAATAAAAAAAGGACGCTACTTAAATATTTACAGCTACAGATGCAAAAAGTTTATAATAATTAATTGTTGAATCATTTTAATTATTATGGAACTGTAATAATCCTACAAAAATAATTTAAGTTAATGGATAACTAGATGTAGAAACTGAAGATGCCTTAAATAAAACTGATACCAATGGTTTCTAATCAAGATGTATGTAGTGTGAAGTTGAAAATTGTGGAAAATGTTCTTTATTAAGTACTGATTAATGTGAAATATGTAAAGAAGGTTATAGCTATAAAGACTCAAAATGTGTTGGCTGTTAAATAGATGGATGTAATGAATGTCCTTTAGGTATTTTTATTTTTTTTAGTACAAAATAAAGATAATTTTATTAAAATATATATAGATAAAAATGGAGAAGAAAAATGTTCTTAATGTATTAAAGGATTATATCTTTATGAAAACTAATGCGTATCAGAATGTCCTTAAGGCTTAACTTAAAGCAAGAAAGCATGTCTTGACTGCAGATTAGGTACCTATGCATCTGATTTCTAATGCCTTTCTTGCTAACCTAATACATGTAAAGTATGTAGTGGCCCTTAAATTAATTAATGTTAAACCTGTTTCGAAGGATTTGTGAGAGAGTATATTTTAAACAAAATATTTTTTTATTTAACTCTTTTTTTTTAAAAAAAAAAAACAAAGTGAAACAAATGGATGTAGACCTTGTGTAGGAAATGAATGCTGTGCATCAGATAAATGTGAAGATGATTAATTTAGATAAAGCGATTATCCATTTTAATGTTAATATTGTAGCGATTTATGTGCTACTTGTACAGGTCCAGATTAAGATAATTGTTTATCTTGCAAAAATGGATATTAATTGGAGGCTGGTTAATGTATTAATCCAGGAAAAAAAGAGTAATTTTTCCTTGATCCATAAACTAATATACTTACCCGTATTATTTAAAAAAAATATATTATTTTTAATTTTATTCAAAGCTTGCCATTTTTCATGTTTGGAATGTATTGATGCTTCTGAATATTGCACTATATGCAAACCTGATATGAATTACTTTATAGAAGTGTATTAAAATTTTTAAAAAAATAAAATAATTAATTTTATTCAAAAATAAATAGTGAAGACAGATTTTAATGTGACAGCAAATGTCCTATCGGTTACGAACCTGAAGCTGAAATATAAAGTGATATATAGATAAAATGTATCATTAAAAGTGAAAAACCTACTGTAGAAATAGTCATAAACGATCCCGATTTACCAGTTGACAATGGAAATGAATCTGATATTCCCTCAATTATAAAAGAAATGGACGAAATAGTAGGAAATTGTGCCTTTTCATAATATTGGTAATATATATAAATAAAAATACTAAAAAAGATTTTTTGTTATAAATAAAAATAATAGGGATGGTGAACAATGCTAATAATGTCCTTTGAACTGTATAGAATGTTTATCAAATAATGAATGCACAGAATGCTAATAAGGTTATTTTTGGACAAAGAAACATCCTAATGTCAAAATTGCCATTAAACATGTGAAACATGTACTGGTCCAAGCCATAAAGAATGTGTAAAATGTTTAAATATCTCAAATCTATTTCCATAAGATGGTATATGTGATACGAACGCATCAAGTGATGATTTAAACGATAAACCTTTAATTCCTAAATCTGAAATATTTTCTGATATAAACACTTGTAGAGCATTTGCTTCTTAAAGTAATAAATATAAAATAGATTTGATGCAAAAATACTCTAAAAACGACGCTAAATATTCCACAATCTCTTTAATTGATCCTAATGTATGTACAAAGGAAATTTTCGCTTAAAAATATGAAACTTTTGAGTAATAAATTCTTAATTAATGTGACTCTTCATAAATTAAAAAGACCACAATAGGCTAAAAAGGCTCCATGTTAACCATATTAGCCACCATTTTAGCAAAACACAGTGTTTAAATAGAATTAAAACCAGTAGACCCTAAAAATTTATCTGAATTTTGTATCAAAAATAGTCTTTTTACACCTTTATATATGAACAAACTATCCGACTCGTAATTTAAATGTTCTGATTTGATTTGTGAAGTTTTACAACAAACATACATTGACAATTTATCAAATAATCAGGGTAAACAAATAACCATAAAGAATGTAAAAGACATAACTTTAAAATCAATAAACAAAGATTAGCTAGACTGCTTCGATTCATCAAATTATGGGGAAGAAATAGATTCTTAAAATGTATAAGAAATTGAAAAAGCATTTGTTTCTGCAAAATAGAGCTAAGGAACCGCATTTTAATAATATATAGTGTTACAGTTGTGTGGAAAGTAAAATAATAACAATTTCTCATAATAAGTTTTAGTTCAATAGTATTTAGGGAATGGATTTGCGGAAGTTTTTTCCAGTGAAAATGGTGAAAATTTCAAAATATATATTTATGGAATAAGTTCTGAATAAAATACTTACATTTAAAATTGTGATGGTAGTTTTAAAAATGATTTCGATGAATACATTGTGAAAAGATTATCGGTATATTAAGTAGAAGAAAGTTAATCTGGTTTAAATAAAGAGGATGAGATGCTTAATTAATTTAAAAATAATGGATGTAAAATTAGTGAGGATAATTAAGAATGGGAATATATTTTAACAAATGAAGATAATTAGGGGGAGTTAATAAGATATATTACAGAAAAAAATACATTTATTACTAATAGTATATCCGCAAATGATATTAATACTATTTTGGAAAAATACGAAATCAATATTGATGATTATAGAGATAATAAAAAGACAATTTCTTAAGAATTGGCTGAAGAAATTTTCAAGCAAGTTATTTAGAATGTAATTAAAATTAGTTAAGAATGCTATGATTTTAATAGTACGCATAATTAGTGTGTGAAAAATGTTTTGGCTGATATTTTGTTCACTAATCATAATAATTGTTTTGAAGAAAAAAATATTAAGGAACATATGTAAAAGAAATAACATAGAGATATTTCTCAAATTATTAAAAATAGTACTTGGTGTTAAATAAATCCAAGTAGATGTGATAGAAATGTTTAGATTATGATTTCTTGCTGAAAAAAAAAAATTATATATTTTTTTTTTCTAATATTAAATTTTATTTTTATTCTTATTTTATTATTTTATAATATTTTTTTTTATATAATAAATAAATAAATTTTTTTAATATAATTTTTTGTTTTTAATAATTGATACTTTTATAACACATTTTAACATTATTTTATAAATTAAGATTTCATATTTATTCTATCTTATTGAACAATTTAATTAAAATTATTATAAATATATTATATATAAATATATATATATATATATATATATATATATATATATTTATTATTATTTTTTAAATGTTTAACATTATTTTATTTTTATTTTTATTCTCTTTTTTTTTATTTTTAATCGAAAACTCTAAGTTTTTTTTTTATTATTATTATTATTCACAATTAAATAACTTTTACAAATATTAAAAAAAATTAGTAGAATGATTAACCTTTTTCTATAGAATTCTCAAGAATTTATCAACATTATTTATACTTATATTTTTATAAATTTTATCCTCCAAAATATCATTTTAAATAATATCTAATTTTAAAAAAAAATCTGGCAAAATATTACAAAAAGAAGTCAAAACATTATGAATTTTAGAATTTTATTTTCAAAAAAGTAAATTTATTTTTAATAATTTTAAATTTCGTCTTTAAGTACTTTTTCTAATTTATCTTTTTTTAACTTATATTTAATTTTTTTAGAACAGTTTTTTAGTTATTTATATATTCTTCATTTTATTCTATATCTTAAATTTCCTTATTCAAATCATAAATAATATTTTATAAATTCAAGCTTTTTTAAACAAATCTTTCAACTTCTATATCTCCATTTTAAAAAATTTCCAAAAAATCAATAATATTATCTGAATTAGCCCTAATTTTTAATTTTTCTATTATTTCTAGATAATCGTTTTCTGTAAAATCGGAATTTTATTATTTTGAAGAAATTTACTTTTCTATTTTCTATGTATAATTATTTGGTTTTTCAATATTATTTGGAACTTCATAATTATTAGTTTCATTTTCTATTTCTTCTAACATTTATATATATTCTTCTTAAAAAACTTTTTATTCTTCTTCATAAAGAAAATATAGAAAACTTTATAATTCTTCAAGTTAAACTAATTGTGAAGTTAATATGTCATTTTCTAATATCATGTATTGTATTGTCTCTTCCTTTTAGTATATACTTTTTGCTTAATTTTTAAAAATATTATCAAATATTAATCTTTCTTTTCTTATTTATTTAATCTTTTATTTACGATTTATAAGTTAAGATACTTATTCGTTATCTTTTTGTAAATTTTTATCATATGTATTAATTAAATTTATATATTGTTTAAATAAATTATTAAAATTTCCATCCTTATTGTTTTTAATAAATTATTAATATTTTATTCTATTATCTTATATATTTTATAAAACATTATGAATTTATTATTTTAAAAATTACTTTATAAATAAACTAAATTATAAAATATTTATGCCTTAAATATTTTTTATTAAGTTTGAGTTTTTAGGTATAATATTAGATAGAAAAGCATTTTTTATAGTAAAATAAAGTTTATATAATAATTAAAATAATAACATATATATATATATATATATATATATATATATATATATATATATATATATATATATATATATTTGATATACATTTAATAAATAATTTAATGTTTTTATTGATTATTCATTTTGCTTTATAATTATAATTTTAATTTTTAGTCTTTATTTTCTTTCGTATTTTTTATATCTAAATATTTTATTTTTATTTTTACTTTATTTTTTCTATTTATAAAACATAAAATAATATAAACATCTACAATTATACAAATTTTCTTGAATTTTATAATATAATTATGATAATGAATAGTTTTTATTGTAATCAACTTTTTTTTTTTTTTTCCCTATTTTCCAGAATTAATTATTTTTATAAAATTATTCCCTTATCTTTTAATAGATTTAAAAATTTAATCATAATTTGGTCTTTAGGGTAATATTAAATTTTAATACAATCTATATTAAATCATTTTTTCTACACTATATTAGCAAAGTATATATATAATATTTTTCTCATTATTTATGAAAATATTAAATTATAAAATCACTCATATTTATTATCTAAAAAGGTTATTTTAAACCACAAATTTCATAAATAATGTATACAATACTGCATATGTTTCTGTTTAAGTTAATAGAGAGTTTTATCTAATCTTATTTTTTTCGAAACATTTAAATATCGGGTTTTGATTTTTAATATTATTTTCTATAAATTTATTAGCACTTTTTTAATCTCTAGTATAATAATTGAAATATCACAAATACACTAAAGCCCTTTTTTAATTATATGAAATAACTCTTCAAAGACTTTTCATTATTACATATAAATTTAAAATCTACTTATAAAAAAGACTTATTTTTATTTTTTATATATTTATTTTAAATTGAGACGATAAAACGGACTTCATTTTAAAGAGTTTACACATTTTTTTTTTAAATGTTAGTTATTTTTTTACATTGTGTAATTTTTTAAAGCCCTACTTTATATCCAGAACTTTATGAACCCCTCTTTCCAAGTTTGCATATTATTTAAAAGTTCTTTAATTCACAATTTTTTTTTTGTATTTTTTTATTTATTACTTGAGAGGATTCTTATAGGATTTTCTTATATTTAATTAAAATATTTTGTTGGCAAATTTTTCGGTTTATTATATTCTGTTTCTTATATTTAATTTATATTTAGTTTTAATGGAAAAAAAAGAGATAAAGTTATTTATGTTTTTTTATTTAGTATATTTTATATAATTTTATGATTTATTAATGTTTTTCTTTTTTTCAAGTTATTTCATTTAATAAACATTCAAAATATATTAACTAATATTTTAATAAATACAATAGATTTATATTTTAAAAAATAATTATTTTAAATAAAAATTTAAATATACCTTTATAAAATAATAAATATTCCAAAAAATTTTAAATGTATTAATAATTTTTATTTATAATCATATAATAAGTTTATTTTTAAATAATATATTTATTTTGACTTTTTATGTTTACATATGTTTAATTCATAATATAAATTTTATAACTTTCTTAAAAAGAAAATAATTAATACTAAAAAATTAACATTATAATATTAAAAAAGTATTAAATTATAATGTTTTTTTTACTATTATTATTAAATTTAGTATTTTATTTAAAATTTATAAATGAATTCAATTAAAAAATCGAAAAATATTTTTTTATGGTATTTATTCTATATATTAAAGTTAATAAAAAATAAGAAAAAATATAAAAATTATTCTATATATTATAATTCTATTATATATTATTAAATTGAATAAAAAAATAAATAAATTTGATAGTAATATTATTAAAAATATCTAATAAATATAAATATTTATGTAAATAAAGGATATTAATATTTAATTATAATATAATTGATAAAAAAACTTATAATTTTTGTTAAATTAATTAAAAACATTTATATTAAAATAAGAATATTTTTTCCACACAAAAACAATCATATTAAAAACTTAAATAAAATAATTTTAATAAAAATAATAGCATATATATATATATAATATAAATCAAATTAGCATTTCATTAAATAAATTAAAAATTAATTAAAAAAATAAATATAAAAACCCTAAAAAAATAAAATATTTCAGATAAATAAAAATATCGATTTATTATATAAAAACAAAATCTATCTTCTTTGTATATTATTAATAAAAATAAAATAAAATAAAAATATACATAAAAATAAAAATAAAAAGCAAACAAACAAAAATTAATCCATAATATGTTACGAAACGATAAAATAAACAATATTCTAAATTCTTCCGAAAATCGAGATGTTTATTTATTAAACTAATTATTAAACCAAGAAGATAATTTAATATAATCATTAAAACGCAAAAATCCGAAACTTGAGGAATACTTCAAAGACAACATTCCCGTAATTCAGCAGTTAATATAATATATATCGTTTGAGCATCTTGACACAAATAACTTAGAAAGATGTTTTAAATTTCCACAAGTATCAAACGAAGTTTTTGAATCAAAATCTACCATAATAATGAACATATTTGAAACAGAATAAAATAAAAATATTTTATTAAATTAACTGACATGTGCTTTAAGATGTTAGATTCCTTTTAACCCTGTTTTAGCCAGTTATTGGTCAAATCTAATGAGATAATTATTAGCTAGTTATCCCTCTTATATTATTTCTTATTTCTTTGAAGACACTTTTTAATTAAAAAGCTTATTTAAGCATTTATATAATGAATCTATAAGTAAAAAATATTCTATATGCATATTATATTTTTTAATTTTTTTAAAAAGCTCTTTTTATATAAAATATGCTGACATTAGAAAGTACAAAATTAAATTAAAAAGCATAAAAATACGGCACTTAAAAAATACAATTGATAAATGATTTTTTAGAAAATTTTGAAAATTACGAACATGAGGAAATATAAAGTTTCAGCTAAATAATAACCGAAATAATAAAAAATTATTTCCTAGTACATGACGGGAGAGAAATAGTCGAAAATCTATGTCAAAAAACTCCATCTGAAGTCCTTTTTATGAACATAAAATCAAAAAAAAGTGACTGTAGAAATGGAGCGTATGAAATAATACTTTAAATATCTTAATATTATGCTTTTAATGGAACCTAGATTTTAAAGAATTACAACGAAGAAAGTGAATACTACAAATCAATGGTATAATAGTATCAAAAAGTTCCTTTTATATAAGAAATAGTTAATTTTATTGAATATTTAAAGGAAATACTGCCTGTAAATAAAAAAACGAGAAAACTTTAGGCAGTGAAAGATTAAAATTGATAGAAATTATCAATTATTTAATCCGAATAGCTTTCCCTTCTATATAAGAAAATATTATAAATCACAAAATAATTTAGATCTTGCTCGATAACTTCGTATATTTTAATTTTAATGGAATAATATCCTGTTGCATAAAGTTTCATCAATTATATTTTACATTATCGAAAATTAAGAAAAACCAAGTTTTCAAATATACATAGAGCATCTGCTTTTAGATTTAAAACTAACTGAATAATTAATGAAAAGTGATAATATATAAAAAAAAGGTTGCTTCCCTTTTCTTGTTAAAATTTCAGATTCTTTAGACAAAATGATTGAAAATTAAATTCAAAAAAATATTAATTTATATATAATAGAAGATGCCTATACAGATGAATGGATTTAATTTATTAACGATACAGTAGATGTATATAAAGAAAAGAATGTAGAGATATTGGAAAATTTTCACTAATTTATTCAAAATCCATTTGCTTAACCACTAATACAAAGGAAAAATGATGCGGATAACGATATGCCTACTTATTCAGTATAAGAAACTTTATAATTAATAGAGAAAATGAAAAAAAGAGACTCTTATATAATGTAAATAGAATAAAGATAATATTATAAGCATAAAATTCAAAAAATTAAAAAAAGCATTAGTTAAGATTCCGTAAGATATACAGATAAAAATAAAAAAAGAGATACTAATTAAAATTATTTACAAAATAATATTGAAAAATAATATTAAAGTGAAGATAAGAAAAATAATGTCTTATATGATTAGCATGATAAGTATTTATCAGAAGAATTCGTTTAGTAGTTCAATATGCTTATGAAGTCTAAAGAAGAAAGAGAAAAAGAAGAAAATGAAGAATAACAATAACAATTAAAAATAAATAAAAGAAAATAATAAAATGAAAATTAATAAGATAATAGAGATAATAATGAAAATTAAATAGAAGAAAATATTAAAAAATAAAATAAAAATAATGTTGATGATGGTAAAAATGAAAATAATAAAGATAATAAGAAAAATGATATTAATAATAACGATGATAATAACATTGATAATAAAATTGATAATAATATTGAAAAAGAAATTGATAATAATATGTATAATAATAATAATAATAATAATAATAATAATAATAATAATAATAATAATAATAATAATAATAATAATAAAAATAATAAAAATATTATTAATGATTATAATAATATGTATGATAATGATTATAATAATATTAAAAATAATAATAATAAATTTGAAATTGAAAATGATAATAATATATATAATAACTATAAATAAGATATTAATAATATTAATAATGATTAAAATAATTAATATGATTTTAAAAATATTAATTAATAAAATTAATTAGAAAATGAATAAAATAATAACAATATCTATAAAGAAAATATTTAAATTAGTGTTAAAAATTAAAATAATTAATTAGTTAAAATTAAAATAATAATACTTAGTATTATTTACCAAATGATGAAAATTAATCAAATATATTTAATGATAACATTAACAATATTATAAATAAATAATATGAAAATAATAGTGAAAATATTAAAAATGATAAAAAATATAAGAATAATCATTAAATAAAGGAATGTAAAAATTATAATAATATTTAATAAGAAAGTAATAATGATAATAATAATAATAATAAAAATAATAATAAAAATAATAATAATAATAATAATAATAATAATAATAATAATAATAATAATAATGATAATAATTATAATTATAATTTATATATAGTTAATAATATTAATAATATCGCATAAGAAGACAATAATTCTATTAATAAAAATTTTTATTTTAAAGAAAATTGTTCTTCTTCTTAAAATATAAATAATAAAAATGATTTAAAATTATATTAAAATAATGATTTATTTAATATTTAATTAAATACTTTTAGCAAATATGATAATATTGAAAGCCCTCTTAATTAAGATTTAAATTATTAATCTTAATATAATTAAAAAACTAATAAATCCTAAGAAATTTATTAAACTATAAATTAAAATTAGGAAGAAAAAGAACTTAATAATCAAAATTATTAAATAAATGAAAACACAAATAAGCATATATTATCTTAAAAAATAAACGAATAAGAAGCAAAACAAGTAATTATATAAAATTTAAACTTAGAATATATAAATAATGATTAATAATAAGAAAATTAGATTTCGCCTTAAAAAATTTTAATATTAAAGAAAGAGGCACATAATGAAAATAATATTAATAATGCAAATAATGATGTAGATGAATATTTAAAATACAATGAAAAAACACCTTCAAGAAAAGAATAATTTTATAAGTTAAAAAACAAAAAAGAATATATAGACTCTGAAAATGGCATATATGATTATAATGCTGGTTCAACTTAAAGTACCAAATCCCCGATTCCTAAAATAATAACTAATTCAGCAAATGTTACTCCTTAAGCTAGATTAAATTAAAATTAAAATAAAAAAAATAGCTATAATATTTATTAATAAGGAATTTAGGATTTTGCAACAACAGCTAAAAAAGATGAAATTGTGGAAGAATTAATTTAGGAAAAAAATATAATAAATTAAATGAAATACGAATATGATAATAAAAAAAAAAAAAAGGAAGAATAGGTAAATAAATAAAAAAATATGATTTAGAATAATAATAATAATAATAATAATAATAATAATAATAATAATAATAATAATAATAATATTACTAAAAAAGATGATATTAAAATGTCTAATTATTAATTAAAAATAGAATAATAAAAATAATAGTTAATTTAAATTTAATAAAAATAATAATAAAAATAATAATAAATTCATATTTCTTAATAATAATAAGATATATAAAAGAAGTTATAATAGTAATTATAAAATTTATAACCTTAAACATAATAGTAAATAAATAAAATTTAATAAAATAATAATACTATTAAATAATAAAAAGAATATAATTAATAATAAATTAATTTAGAATTATAAAATAAAAATTAAGAAATTAAAAAAATATAATAAAGACAATAATAATAATAATAATTATTATTGTTAAATAATTTTTAATCTTAAAATCATTTAAATTTATTCAATTACTAATAATAATAAATAAATGAATAATATATTAAAGAATAATAGAATTTTTAATAATAATAAAATACCTTTTTATATCAAAATAATTAAAATTTATAAAAAAGTTAATTTAATATTTATTAATAATAACTTTAAGAATAAAATTTTAATTAATAATAAATATAAAAATAATAATTTATATAATAGTAAATTTAATAATAATAAAATTAATAATAATAACTTATTGACAATTAACTTAATGAAAAATAGTTTTATTTATAATAAATTAATGATAATTTAATTTAATAAAAATAGATTAATTAATAATTGTAGCAATAAAAGCAATTGATTGAATAATAAACTTAAATTTCACAATAAAATAATTAAAAATAAATACATAATTATTAAAAAATAGAATAATTTTAGCATTAAGATAATAATTAAGTTTAAGAAAAAATTAAGATTTTGAATAAAGATATATTAAGTTAAAATTAATAACAATAATGCTAAATACCAATATATAGTGATAATACAAATTAATTTTAAAACTTATAAAACATAAATTATTATAAAAACTAATAATACTCATAAAATATGTCAGGTTAACGTATAAATTAATAAAATACTAGCAAGTCTTAATAACAAATTAATTTATTAAATTAATAAAACTAATAATAATAATAATTTTGTTTACCAATCTAAAATAAAAACTTATAAACATAAAATTTTAATACTCATTAAAATATTTTAAGTAATTCATATTCTACACCTTGTCAACCTAATTTTCATCCTTATAAAGATATTAATTCTAATTTCGATAATTCTATTTAATAAAATAATATTATCAATAATATAAGCAAAAGTTATAGTGCTGAATATTAAGAATAGTTTACTAACAATGGAATTTTTGAATTTTAAAATAATTTAATATAAAGTTAATATGTTTCTTCAAATAATTATAAATCGGCAAACAATTTAAAATAAGATGAATTAATTTAACTCCAAAATTATAAAAATGAAAAAGTTAATATAATATCAAAAGAATTTTCAAATGGAAATGTAATCGATGATTATGTACCTTTAATTTAATAAAATTAGCATATGTAAAAGTCTTCTCCGTGTTTCAATATAGAAGCGAATAAATAGAATTTTAAATAATTAGATGGAATAAATTTAACAAAATTAAATAATAACATTTTAGAATTCAAACATTGATAAGAAACAGATTTAATAATTATGTATAATAAAAAATAAAGAAAATAACAATAAATAATTTATTTATTTGTTTTATTTTTTATACATAAAAATATGAATTTATATATATATATATTAAAAATAAAATCATTTATTTTTAATATTCTTTAACTTAATTAACAAAAAAAAAAAATTAATACAATAAAGTATTTTAACTTAAAGTTTTAATCATATTAATTTTTTATTATTTAATTACTATAACAATATTACAAATGTTCATTTTAATCTAGTATTTTTCCATTATATTTATTAATAATAAATAAAAATATTTACTAAACTCATTTAAGTTAAGGTTTTTCTTACTCTTGACCTTCAATAAAAAGTCGCAATATTATTTATATCAAATTTATTAATAATATTGTTATATTAATAGCTTCAAAATTTCGAAATATTCTTTTTTAGGGAACTAAATTAACGAGCTGAGCTATCATTAATATTATAAAAATTAGAATCTTTTTTTAATTTTATAATAATTAATTTTCCGAAAATAAATTCGTTTCTTTCATATTCTTATATATATAAATAATATTATATTTTTATTTGATTTATATAAATCTTTAATAGGCCAATATTATTCAAATTATATGAAATCCCCATCTTTTATTTTTTTTAATGATATTATCTAATTGACATTATTTTAATATATTATTTACCAAAACTAATCAAAAGTATTCGGGTCTTTTATAAAATAAAAGTCTCTTATTTAGAATCTTCGTTTTACTATATTAATAGATTTATAAAATTACGTTTATATATTTATTAAATATAAAATAAAATTAGAATGAATAAATTTAATTATTTTTCACATATGATTTTTTTTTTTATCGTAAAAACTAGTGATATTTTTATGTATAAGCCAATTTTATATTAATTTTATATTTTTTTGGTAATATAAAAAAAAATATTATATTAATTATAATTTGTTAATTAATAAAAAAATAATAATAGATAAATTATTATAATTTAATTATATATATTTTTTTTTCAATCTTATTTATTATTATCATCAAAGTTATATTATTTTTCTTTTTGCATTAAATATTCGAAAAGTTTTATCTGAAATTATTTTGAGTCAATTGACTTAGTTTTATTTTTTGTTTTACCTTAAAAAATAAAAATTAAAAAAATTAAATTAAAAATATTTTTACTTATTTTATTATTGCTTCCAATTTAATTTTAAGACTATCTATTATTACTATTATTAATATTTCCTGACTTCCCACTAACTTACGATTAATTATCATTCTATCCTTTTTCTGAAATATTATGTTCACTCTTTTATTAAGAATGAACTGATTAAACTTAACTTTAACTCTGCTTTTTTGCTTAACTTTAAGCTTAACTTTAACTAACTCCATCTTTAATAGTTTCTTTATCTTTTTAATTCTCTTATTTCTTATTAGTAGTTTGTTTTGTCTAAACCATTGTATATTTAGAATTAAAATTAAGAATTCTACTTATTGTTTTATCAATGCCTAAAAGATAAGTATTTGATTTCTTAAACCCTATTTCTAATCTATATAAATCTTAATTTTGCTATCTAAACTCTAAATATTCTCTCATCATATAAGTTCTAAATATACTCGGGCGTGCAACCCAAGCCGCACTTAAAGCATTATACAAGTTTAGTAAAGTTGAAAGTATAACCTTTATTTTGAGAAGAAATAATAACAATAAGATAAATAATGTAATATAAAAAAAAATACTTTTAAGTTATTCCAATCATTAAAAGATGCACTTTTTCTAAAATTAAAAGCAAGCAATATGGCTAACTAAGGCATGTCTTCTAAAAATACTTTTTAAAATTTTGAAATCAAAACTTATGGAACTTTTGTATGTTCTAAACTATTAGGAACCCAAAATCCACTAAGATCACTAGCCGAAGATGTCGAAAACCTATCCAAAACATGTCCTAAGGCACTAAACTCTTAAATAAGAGAAAGTTTTGTATATTCATTAATAAAAGTAGTATTATGTAATGAATGCTTTCCATTTTACTTAATTACACTTTATCTTTTTTGATAAATATCATAAAATTCCCAACATTAGCTTATTAATGATAAAGTCATGTTTACTAACATTACAATCAAACTTATTAAACCTTTTTTTTAAAAAATAAAATAAAAAATATTTTATTTTATATATAATTTACCTAATTCTACAGCACCCAATTCCTCACAAATAAAAGTGTTAAGCGAAAAAATCATATCTGTATACATATCATACCTTGACATAAACGAAGTGTACAAATGGAACCAAATCCCTACACTTTTAAGTGTGAAAATTTTTTGTGTACAAATAATTTCTTACAAATAAAACATAAACCCAGCCTCAATAATAAGCTAAATAACAGAAATCACATAAAATGGTACATCATAAAAATCATCAGAATTTAAACATTAATGTTTTAAATTTAATCTCACAACATTATAAACGATACAAATTCCAATTTAAAAAATTACCATATTTAAGAAAAATACCAAATCTACATAATTTAAAAGATTAAATTTTTATTTTTTATTAGTCTACTATAGTTATTAGAAAATATTATTAAAGTTATACTTTTGAGGATCTTTTAAATATTTACAAATGAGCCTTGCATTTTCTTTCAAATTGCTCTACTCTTAATTTTCCAAGTCTACTCTTCGGCATAAAATAGCATCTAATTAAGCTACGTCCTCATCAAAGTAAAAATCTTCATTTGAAATACCTTCAGGCACATTTTTATTAATTTCTGCAATAAATTAGACTTTATCATTATCAAAAAACTTAAACGAAAACTAATATTAGGCAAGCCAAATAGTAAATCTATTGCTTAAAACCATAAAAATATGGAAAAGAGTAAATGGAAAGACCAAAATACCTAATAAAATTAACGAAAAAAAACTTTTTTGCCATTTCAATTTTACTATGACATTAATAGTTTCATATAAACCTACATTTGCAATATTTTAAAAAATTATTCTTATATCATCATAGTTTTGGGATTCATTTCCTATTTCTTTTTGGGTTTGTAAATAATGAGATTGATATGTTTTAAGTTTTTCGATTTGTTTTTTTGTATCAGGATCTTTTTCGAGTCTCTTGACTATTTTCTAATTTAAATATTTCTATGTTTAAAAAAATAATTTTAAATGTCCTTTTTTTTCAAAAGAATTTTCTTTTAATTCATTATTACTCATTTTATCTACATCATACTATTTGAAAAAGAAAAATAAATATATATAAATATATTATTACTTCATCGTCTTCGTTTTGTTTATTTTATTCTTGATTTTCTTCTTGTATTTTCTCTAATTCTGATTCACTATCTGAAAAAAAAGGAATTTTAACATCAAGTTTTTCCAATCCATCTTCGGCAACTTAAATTTTTTATTAATCCGGCTTAATTTTATTTCCTTTTACTGTATTATTTTTCTCTTTTCCACTATTTTTATTATAGACATTAATAATAAATTTTTCTAAGTCACTTTATTTTTTATTTGTTAGATTAAATGCTTTTTTAACTATAAATCCTTCTAAAATTTCAATCTATAATTTCAAATGTTCAGAATCATTAATAGTAGAGCTAATAATAATCTTAAACCCTTATGGAATTCTATTAACAATACTCGAATATAAATACTTTAACCCAAAAGGAGATAATCTTCTATTATTAGAAAGGTCTAGTTTAGTCAAATGTACTAATTTTTGACTATTAGACAAGACTAAGCTAAATTTTTCCGCAAAATCATCACTCAAATTAAGTCCTTTTAAATCAATAAACCTTAATTCAACCATTTTTTCTTCTATTAAAAAAGATAAATGTTCTATTAATTTATCATCTAATACATGGTCTGGATTAATAACATTATCGACTTAATCTTAATTATTCATTTTTTTTGTGATTTCTTTTTAAATTTTAACGGTCCTTTTTATTCCCTTCTTAATTTCGTTTATATTTTAATTCATTTTTAGCCAAGGAGTTATATGCTCTGCCACATAATAATTTAATCCTTAGTAATTTAAATGATTATTTTCTCCCAAATCTAACTTTTCAATAAAAGTGAATAAATTTTATACTTCCTAAGATTTATACTCATGCTCATATTTATATATCATTTTAATTTCATATCTTATAATATCTAATTAATTGTTTATTTCTTATATTTATTATGCTAATACAATTGTCTTTTCACCTTATTTTATTAAATCTTCTTTTTATTTGTAAAAATGGAGCAATTTTTTGTGCAATTATAATTATGCTTCATTTTTGTAAATTCTATTTGTTTATTATTTAACTTCTTCTTGTTAGATTTATTAAGAAAATGTTAAACTAAACTTATGTTTTAATTTTGCTTTTTTTTGCATTAAAGGCTCTTTTTGTTAATCTACAATTTGGTTTTGGTTAATACTTTCGAGTTTTTCATTTATATCTGGTTCCTTTGCAACTATTTAAGTGTCTTTTTCTTAATTAGCATTAATATTTTAGTCTTCGTCCTCAAAGATATTTTAATCATCTTGTTGCTATTATTATTACTATTCTTCTTATTAATCATTGTTTGCATCAAAATTTTCTCCATCAATATTATTTTAATTATTATTATCTTCTGCTTCTCCGACGAAATCAAATTTATCTTCTTCCTCTTAATTATTATTACTTATCTTATTATTATTAAAATTATTATTATTAATATTATTGCTAATAATATTATTGTTATTAATATCATTATTATTAATAACATTATTATTAATTTCATTTTTATTAATATCGTCTTTATCCCCTCCCATAATACTCGCGAATTGAGATTTTTTACTCTAAAGTTTCTATCCTTAATCTTTTTCATATTTAAAAAAAGAAGTCTGATTTCCTACCGAAGAAGGATCTTTATTATTTTTAAGTTTTCTAGCTTAACCAAGTAAATTTAAGAAATAAATTTTCTATTTATCTCTATTCCTTTCATTTTCATTTTACAACTTAACCTTAATTTATTTGATAGCCTCTTTTTCTTTTTTCAATTTTAATTCTAATAAAAGTAAATTTTTAATCACTTATTAATCTGTTTCACTCAATATTTATTTATTTTTTAGCTTTTCACTTTCTAGTGCTAATTAATAAATTACTGAAAAAGAAGTCGCACTTATACAACTTTGGAAATTCTCATTTAATAAATACATAAATCGAATAGCTGTGGGTATATTTTTCTATTATATTATATGATTTAAACCGTATTTTACACTTGAAAGTGCCTCTGGTTATAAATAAAGCAAATTTCCATAAGTAGAGCATATTTTTTCTATATGATAATCATGAACCATTGATGTTACATACGAAGGAAGTGATTACATAAATATAGTAATATTCCAATTTGCTATTTTCTCCTTTATTACTTCTTCAAATAATTCAATTAATGTAGCACTTTCTTTATCTTTATAAATATTAAATAAAAACTCGAAGTTTATATGAACATAGTTTTATTAGAAAAAAAGCTTTTTTAATAAAATACGGATAAATTTTTAATGTTATTTAAAGTTTTCATTCATACTAATATTATTCAAGTATTTTTAAAGTTAAAATCTATTTTTTATATTTAATTATATATAATTTTTATTTTTTTTACGAAGGAGTTAAGTCGTCCTGAATAAATCTTAAATATTATAAATAATTTTCAACTTTTTTACAATTATGTAATTTAACAAATGATAATTATTTAGAAAAATGAAGTTATTTAATCATTTTAATATAGAATTTATCAATATTAGTATCACTTAGATTGATTTCCCTAATATTTTTGAATTAACAAAGAAATTCATAAAAGAAATTTTCATTCATACATTTATTTTAGAGATTGTTTAATTACTCAGTTAATTCTTTTTCAGTTAATTCTGTTTATTTGTTATCGACTTATTTAGTTTCTTGTACCTTTTATTATTCTTCTTATATATCCTCCTATTAATTTTAATCGTAATTTTCATCATTATTATTATTTTCAGCTTTTTTTAATAACTCATCTTCATCTTCTTCAGCTTCTTATTAGGTTTCTTTTTCCTTAACTTTTTGAGTCTCTCCATTCCTAATTTTGTTAATATTTTCGATTTCATTTTTTAAATCTTCTTCACTCCATAAATATTTATTATTAGAAAAATCTACATAAGACAAATTATCTAAAAGTATAGGCTTTTCTTTCAATTTTCCCTATAAGAATTCCTTCTAACTCTCATTAATTAAAGCATTTAATTTTTATAAATCTTATTTATTTAAAGAAGAGAATACTTTAGTTAAAATTTATTCAGCTAAATCAATATTAGTACATTTTTTAAGTAAAGAGCTTACAGAATTTAAACTAATTTAAAGATTTTTCGCAAAAACAATTTTTTTTAAATTATTACAATTAGAAAGGAAAGTATCCATTTCTTTTTCTTCTTCCTCATTAGAAATATTAGGTAATTGCTATAATTCTAATTTATTAATAAGTAATTCTTTTATTTAATAATTTTTATTGCTTATACTTTCATTTATAGCTTTAAAAATCATAAAAGTCTTTTTTTAATTGTAAATTTTTGGAATTATAAGTTTTATTAAAAAATAATACGCACTTTTATTCTAAGTAATAACTTTATATATGTTTTCGTTTATTTCTTATTAATATTTTTAATCTTATAATAAATTCATATAAAATTTCCAACTTAAACCTTCCCTAACTTCTGAAAAAGCAGCTTCAAATTATTTACTGTTTAATTCTTAAAATTCTATATTTAATTAATTATTAAATTTAATAGTATCTACTTTTTATAATTCAGATAATAAATTTACATCATTAATTGTTTACTTGAAAACAATTTTATTTAAATCAAATATTCTATATATTTGTAATTTCTATATTATATTAAACCCACTACTAATATGATTATTTTAATTACTTTTTTCATTATTATTTTTCTTATCTTTTTCATTTGTATTAATATTTTAAGGACTTGCTTATTTAATTTTCGGAATAATTAATTTTTCAAAATAAATATAATGTTTATATTTTACAAGTGCTTCGAAATAACTATTGTCAACTTCCAAATTTTAAGACAACTATTAAATATCAAAATCTCTTTTGAAAATATTTGAATTGAGCAACGCAATCATATTTTCTAAGCTAATTTTAGTATTAGGACATAGTTTGAACACTTCTATTTCATTAAAATGGGTTGATTTTGCAATATTAGAAATAAAAATATCTTATAATTTACTAATTTTACTAAGTTCTTCATCAGCTAATTTAATTCTTTTGTCTTTTGAAATTTCCAACACAATCTAAACAGCTTCAAATTAAATTTTATGTTAGAAGAAAATATTAATATCTTCCTCAGTAATATTCATAAAATACAATTTTATTTCTTTAACTTTAGTAATGATTTCTTATTTACGAATTAACTAAGATTAAATTTACTAATTAAACTCGAATTTTTCAATAAAACTATTAATATCAATATTTTCCGGGTTTAAATATTTTTATTTGAAAATTTTCTGAATATACTTAGCATCATCATCTTTAATAAGTGCATTTTTATCAACACCCAAAATATCAATATTTTTCAAATTAATAAACTTGAAATGATTTTTGTTAAAAATACTGTCAAATCCTACATCATAAAACCTTATAGTTTAAATACAACTCAAATCAGCAAATTGCCTAAAAATAGAATCAAAAGGCGCAAATCTAGTTAAAACTTAATAAAAAGTTAAGTCTAAAATTCTATGTCTTATATTATACCATTCTCTTGTTTTTATAAAATACGTCTAAAATAAATTATTTAAATCTGGAATGTATTCATATAATATATATTTATTTGCTTAATTATCAATTTATTTTGTAATCAAATTCATTATTTATTCTACTAAATTCGAAAAAAACATCTAAAAATCAAACATTATTCCTACATATTTCTATTTTACTGATTATAGTATACGTTCTACTTAATTTGAGTGTATAGCCGTATTATTCAAAATATCTATTCTTTCTAAACTATTAAAATTATTCTTTTTAAATAAGGCTGTACATTTTCCATTATTTTCTAAATAATTGAGATACTCTTAACTTTTATCACCTAATAACTTCAAATAATCACTTTATTTAGTTATCCTTTATTATTATAGTGTTTGATTTGAAAAATTTATTTTTGTCAAATTAACTACATATTTACTTTCAGCAAACATTTTCCAAGCTTAAGCATTTATATGTGCTATATTTTAATTTATTATTTTTTTTATTTATTTAAAAAATGAAAAAATGTACGTAAATCGCTTAAATCTATTTAATCAGAATTCAAAAGCAAAGGTAATTTAGAAATTTCGATAATAATTTAATCATTAACTAAAGCTTTATTATCTTTAATTAACTAATCAATTTTAAAATTAGGTTTATATTTTTAATTTAATAATATTTTTAAATGCTCTTAACTAAGTACATTTTTCAAACTAAAATTTTCTAAAGAAGGGAATCCTTTCGAATTCTAGAAACTTATCCAAATTTCTTTATATTCAACTTTATCATCATTTAATTTAATAACAAGTTCTTTAAGTGAATATGTGTATTTAGAAAGTTTGAAAAAATCATTAATTTATTCCATGAATTAATTTGCATTATAAAATATTAATGAAGTTAAATTACTCATATATGTACAATTTATCATTGCAGAAATAAAAGGACCATTTTCTATTATAGATTGTTTTTCAGTAAGATTTTTTATTTTTAACCTAATATTTAAATACTAAGCTCTTAGTATATAATGAAATGATTTCTCTACCTTTTCAGCATTTGTTGTTGTTATCTTTTTCAATTAAGGTAAATATTAGCAATTTGCAAGAGTTATAAAGGCACATTCATTTAATTATTTACAATTTAAATTCATTTATTATACATTTATTAATTTAGGAGATTATAATAAATTACAAAACTTAATATAAAAAATATTTTTATTTTTATTTTTTATTTTTTTTTACAGAATAAGTACAAAAAGTCATTTTTTCTAAATCAAGAATTTAAAAATTATTTAAATAACTAGATTCACTTAATTAAATTAAAACTTTATCATCCATTTCAGATTCTAATAAATCTTAATATTATTTGAATAATTCTTAAATCGAAAAGCACATACTAAAAGGAGTTGACTTTAAAATTTAAATCAAGCTATACTAACTAACTTTTGTTTTTTAAATATTTAATTTTATCAAAAAAGGGAATTTTTTCTTCTTTTGTAATTTATGTATTATTTTTTTTTATTAAATTTTTATTTTTTTCTTTTCTTGTTCTAGTTTTATTTTGCTATGAGTTTTTAAATTTATTTTTGATAAAAGATTCTAATCCGAATTTAATTAATAATTTAACTCTTCCACTTCATCAAACATCATAGCCATATATATATATATATATATATATATATATATATATATATATATATATATATATATATATATATGTTTAAAAAAAATACACATTTAAAAATAAAATATTTATACTAAAATTTATTCATCTCTGATAGTTTTTAATCCTTCTAAAGAAATTTCAGTAACAAAATTTGAATTCCCTTTTAAATTATTACAAAATTAAATAAACATTTAACCAGAAAGATCCGAATGAGAAAAATTTATTTTTGTCAAAAATTAACTTTTGACTAATTCTGGAAAACAAATAATTTATTCATGACTTAAACATCTAACAAAATCATTTTTTGTAAATTAAATTCCTCCTTTAAGTTTATTTTCATGTTATCTACTTAATTTAATTATAAGGTCTAAAATAGGCATTTTTTCATATTCGTTTGACATATTCACAATCCTTATTGTATATTTATTAAAAACTTCCATTTTTGCATTTTCGAAAACTTTCATTAAAGCAGGATAATGCTACTAATAAAAACTTATAGTAATATAAGTTAAATTCGGATATTTTTCAGGTTTTTCCAAAAACTATTTATTTAAAAGACTTATCATTAAATTAGGGGGCATACTATTGAATATTTCAAGCTAAATATATGATTTTTTAAAAATTAAAGCATGTAAATTTTCATTTTCTAGATGAACTAAACTCTAACTAATTCTTTTTGATTTAGATTATATCATTTCCATCATATCAAATTTTTAACTATTGAATGTTTTCCAAAAATTAAGTTTACTCAACTAATCATCCTATAATAAATTAGTGTTTTTCAATCCACAAATACTTTAAATTAGGAGGAAAAGTCCCGAATTGTTTCACATCATCTGATCGCATGAATTTATCAAATTATTCAGCTTCAAAACATGTATATCCTAAATTCATACAAAAATAACAACTTTTTTTTTTATTAGATTTTAATATCTATAAAGCTTAATTTCCAATCTAAGATTTTTCCAAATTTATACTTTTTAACTATATATGTATTTTTATTTTTAAAAAATTAAATAAATAAAATATTACTTCCTCTTCATTTAATCTATACATCATTAATTATAAAATTTCATCATTAATAAATCTTATGTAATGTTACACCAATGCTTTATATTTAAATATTTAAAAATCCGTCCTTAAAAGAAACAATAAAGCTTTTTCTTCTCTCATATTAACACAATTATCAAATCTTACTAATTCTAAGTTTTCTCTAAAATAAGGACTTGCACAAACAGCAAGAATACATTTTTCATGTAATAAAGTATTCGATAAATTGATAAACCTGATTTCTCTCATCATTTGAGTACTTAAAAAAAGCCTACAGACAGGATGGTTTATAAGTTGTTTGTTTCCATTTAAATCTAAATATTCAAGTTAATTTTTAAAAGAAGGAAATTAATTATTACTATCTGCATTTGCACCTTAATTCTCGTTATTCATATCTATTTATTAAGTTATATGGTCTGTTTTACCCCCAAAAACATTATTATTAGTAACAAAATCGCCTTAATTTAATTATTAGTTTTATTATTCGATATCTTTAAATAAGGACCATTTTTAATCACACAAAGCTAAAGAGTCCAAAAAATTATTTTTTATATAAAGTCTATATTTATAAATAAAATAATCATATCTTAAATTTTTTAAGGCAGAACTTGAAAGGAAAAAATCCTATACAAAGTCACTTTTGAAAATTTCATTTAATTTATCAGGCCTATCTGCACTTAAAATTTTATGTTAATATCTTAATTTAATTGCCTCACAATCGTTTAAAAAAATATTTAATTTTTCTAATTATTCTTTATTATCCTTTACTAATTCATAAAGTTTATGCTGTTAGACTTAAGGAATGTTAGTTGATGGCTTTTGTGGATTTTCTTAATTTGGCCCTTTTGCTTTTTCATAAATTTTGCCTTGTTTAAAGAGTTCGGATTCTATAATTTTATTTTTTAAAATGATAAGTATTTATTTTATTTTTTTAAAAAAATAAGTCAATCCAATAATAAAAAAAACAAAATATAATATAATATTATATAATGTTCTTTTTTTATTGTCAATTTAAGTTTTTTGTTGTTGAAAAAAAATAAAAATATATAATAATTAATTCTAAATATTTTTTTTAATTTTTACATTAAATTTAATCATTTATTTCGTCATATATTATTTTACTTTGAAATTATTCATATCTCTATTTTTATTTTAAAACAAATATTACGAAATTAATTTAATTAATTTTAAAAAAATATATATATTATTACTTCATTATCAATAATTAAAACTTCCAAATTCGATTTTAATTAGTTTGGATTTTTAAAAACATTCCATTAAACTAAGCTATAAATAAATTATAATCCTTAAACTCCAATTTATGAAGTTTTTCTCAAATCAAGGCATCTAATTTTTATACTTTCAGACTATACTTCTTACATTAAATTATTCAACTCTTTATCTTAAGCCATAGATTCATATAAATTAAGTTCCTAATAAAAAAAAGAAAAACAATAAAAAAAAATATATAATAAATAAATACGGAAATTGTATTTTTCCTATCTGAATATTTCAATGTATCAATGACTCTACCACTAACTAGCCTTGAATATTCTTAAAACAAATGAAAAAGATCAAAATTGACTAAATTTCTAGAATCAACCAAATAAGAAATACCTCTTTCTGTGACTTTTCTGCACTCCTTTAAATAAATTCTTTCTAAACTTGCCATATTCTCAGTTACAGAAAGTGACTACAAAGATTTATCGGAAAACCAAGTTTAACTAACATCAATAATTTTCAAATTAAGCCTTTAAGATTTTCCTTTAAAACAAATAAACTTAAACCCTTTATCAATACTTTTGATTCCGTTTTCTGAAAGGTCCAAATACTCAATATTTTACATATAAATAGACTAGGCCATTTCTTTCATAATTTCTGAATCAATAATTTTTTTAATTCAAAAATACATCCCAAATCAAATTTTCGGTCGAACTTGTCTAT
Organism: Ichthyophthirius multifiliis; assembly: GCF_000220395.1. Lineage (NCBI taxonomy): Eukaryota > Ciliophora > Oligohymenophorea > Hymenostomatida > Ichthyophthirius > Ichthyophthirius multifiliis. The sequence continues at coordinate 80,021 of NW_004086444.1, forward strand.
TTTACATAATTAAAGTAATCCCCTTTTATTAACATTTACACATCCACCTATTGCTATATATTAAATCGTTGAAAAATTTTCAGGTTTTCTTTTCAAAATGGAACTCATCAATTCAATTTCTCGGTTACTAAACTAGGTATTTCGAAAATTTAGCTTCAAAACTAATTACATCCAACTAGATTGGAGAATTTCAGAAAAGCCTCCACCGTTTATATATTGATTGTTTTCTAAATTTAATTCTTGTATTTTAAATGTGATATATTTTTCTGTTAGGATTTTATATTTTAAAAATATTAAATTTTAATTTTAGATTTTTTAAGATAATTCACTAAATAAATACTCAAATCTAAATTAAGTTGCCTTTTATATTTGCCTAAATCCATCAAAATTCTATATGTATTTATAATAATATTATAAATATTTTTTTTTTATAAAAAAATAAAATATATAAATAATTTATATTTTTTTATTAATATCATCTATCCAATAAAAATAATGTATTTTATATATATTATTATTTTTATTTACAAAAATATCAAAAAACTAAGCATCTAAAAAGAATGCTTTTGAGCATTACATATAAATAAAATTTTACATTTTTTTTGGTTATTGTAAATTTTATTATTTCCAATAAGAAAAGAAGCTTTCAACAAATTTGCTTGAAATCCTCGTATTATTAATATTCAGAATTTCCAAATATAAAAATAGTTAACTATTTTCTTCTCTTTTAAAATTTTATTCACTTAAATTAAGTCTATTAAGTTTCGAAAAGTCAATATAAGATAAATATTTAACTAACCCAGTTAATTCTTCAAACAGTATTTAAATAATTTAATCTGTCACAATTTAATAACAATCACTGAAAATTCTTAAAATATCAAAAGTTTAATTTTGGATAACAAATTCTTTCTTTTTAAAAATAATAAGCTATTCTTAAGCTTTTTTTATTTAGATTAAGACAATTTTTTTTTCTTTATTTTATTTTTATCAGGATGTTCATCTTTTATTTTTAAATTTTTTTTTTTTTAAGTTTCTATTGTTTCTTTATTTTTTTATTCTTCTTCTAACTCTTTTTATTTTTATTCTTCAGCTAACTTTTTTTATTCCTTAAGTTTTCTTTAATCTTCTTTTTATTTTTTCTCAGCCTCACTTAATTATTATACTTTAACAAGTGCATCTTCTTTTTTCATCCCACATAATCCTCCAATAATAACCTCTAAACCCGAAGATGTTAATTATTTACAATCTTTAAGTACCAAAACCTATAAATTCTACAACAGTCCAATATTTTCACAAAAAATATTAAAGGCACAAATATCATCAAAAGATGTACAAGATAAATCGATTTCAATTAAACTGCAATATTATATTTTACTTAAATTTTTTAATGCATTAGATGTCGCTTTACAATATTTTAAAGTTAAAACAAACAAATTAGGTATATTTATTTTTAACATTTTAAATAATATTTCTATTGTTTTATCTAATATATTAGTCTCATTTAAATATAAAAAATTCAATTTAGGAAAACTTACTTCTTCAAATACTTGACTAAATTTATAATCCTTTATATTTTTGCAAGAATTTAGCACTAAACTTTATATATTTAAATGCAAATATCTATCTTATTAATACTCTATATTCTTTTCTATTTCATCTTCTTTGTATTAAACTAATTCATGTTATACAAAATAAGATTTTTCTAGTCTTTATTAATTTTCTTGATTCTTTTTATCTTCATTGTATTCTATATTGGATTCCAAAAATAAATCAATAAATTTATTACATACACCACTATATGATAAATCTAAATATTGTAAATTATTTAAAAAACGATGTCTAAATAAATCCTCAATTAATGAACTTGTTACATTTTCGCATCCATTAAAGTTGATAGAGGTGATTTTAGGGACATGCTTTCGAGCTTTTTTTAGCTAAATTCTATAAAAGTTATTATAAATTTAAACATTATCAAATAATTATTTCATTTAAGAATTTTTTTGTTAGGATTCATCATTTAAAACTTACCCTTCTTCTTATACTTCTATATATTAAGGTTTTTTATTTGAATATTCTTTTATATCGTCATCAGTAATTTTCAAATCTTATTTTTCTAATTTAAAAGTAGTTATATAGTTTTTTTTTTTTAAATATATTTACTTTATTTTGTAAGGATTTCTATCTTTTTTAAATAATCTTCTATATATTTTTATCCTATTATTATAAAAAATACAAATAAATAAATAAAAATAATATATACTTTTTTTATGAATTAAATCAATAATAAATGTTGACAGTTAACAATTAATCTATTTGCATTAAGTGAGATTAATACATCTTAAACTGTCAATAAAAGTAAGATATTTAATCCCTTTTTATGTTATTTTCGACTTTTATTATTTAAAAAAAGACAATAATATATATAATAATATATATATATATATATATATATATATATTTATATATATATTTATATATAATTATATATATATATATGCTTTTTATATATACATTCTAAACATTATTAGAAATATCAATTGCTTCTAAATCAAAAGCAACTGAAGACCTATCTGAAATAATTGAACAGAAATGGTCATCTATCTATGTCCCTTATAAGCTTAAGTACTTTAAATTAGTTAAATTTTAATTTGTGATGAAAGACTTAAAAGCCTTTAAATGAACATTACATTTATTAAAAACTAAAATCTAAATCTTATTGATACATTCCATATACTATAAACTATTAAAAAACTCTTCAGTTAACTCACATCCTTTTAGTTTTAAACACTTTAAGTTTTTTAAAGAATAAGGATACATATTTTCAAATGTTATGCTTGTTTTTTATAGTTCTTTTGTTTATTATTTTTTGATTGTTCCATCAAAGCTAAGACATTAAATATTTGAATAATATTCAAAATTTAAAGGAAGTTCTTCGAATACTTTACAAACAGAACTATCGAATGATATACTTTCTAAATTGCTTATAATATTAGAAAATTTATTATTTTAATTATCGTTAGCATCGTCAATATTATTGTTATTTTAATTATTTTGCATATTTTAAACAGATTCATTATCTTCATCATCACTATCTTCACTATTACTTTCTTCATACTAATCTTTATTATTTTAATTAGCTATATCCATTTTTTTTTATATTTTGCTTTTCACATTACAATTTCTAAAATAAAGTAATTCTTTTAAAATATTTGGAGCTTCACATTATTTAAGTTTTAATTTTTTTAATTATCTTTTTTTATGATTTATTTAATTTTTTTCGATAATATTTTATATTAAATTTAAATAAAAAAATATATAAACTATAAAAAAAAATTAATAATAATTAAAACAAAAAAAACTAACTTAAAAAATGGAGTTGTAACCCAATTAAAAAAAGATTAAGGCTTAAGAAAATTCAAATTATTTAATCCTAAACTATTTCCCTATTATTTAGATTCATTTTACCAATTTTTTAATATTCTTAAAACCCCACTAGTTAATAATTTGCAATTTTTAATGCAAATTTATACGTTTTCGAAATTATAAAGTCCATATATTTAGTTATTTTCATTTTTATTAAATTTTGATAATTATATTTTTTCAATAATTTTTTAAAAATTTTCATTATTTATTGGACAATCTTCAATTTAAATATAGCTTAATTGATTAAATAATATATCATTTTAAATAATAAGTCTTATAGATAAGCAAGAACATTATTTAAAACATATATAATTGCAATTTATTAATAGAGAGTTTTTGTCAATTTCTTAAAATTAACCTGGACTTTTTTATTATTCAAAATAAGCAAATGTTTTCAAGTGAAAAATGTATTTTATAGGTTTTATGTTTTTTTTAATTTCGATTTTGTTTAAATCAACATGTTCATTTATGTTTTAATAAGATTCAACATAAAAATATTTTTTTTAATAAAATTTTTTAAAACTATCAATTCTGAATTCCTAAAATATTTTAAATAATTTAAAAATTAGTTTTTTTTTACATCATCTAATGTTTAATATTTTATTCGTAGCTTAAAACAGGTGAACTATTAGTCTATAAACAATATTTTATTTTATTTTATTTTTAAAAAATTACTAGTGGAAGCTTTGTTATTGTAAATGTTATTTTTTTATTTTATTTTATTTTTGCTTTTATAAATGCTTTTTTACTCATTATTGTGTAAAGTATTTTATAAAATTAATATTTTTAATTTATATATTATAAACAAATTTATTGATATAAATATTTTATATAATATAATTAATTAAAGTATTTTTATTTGTTTCATTTAAATATTTTTATTTTTTTAAAAAGCATTTTTTATTAATAGTTTATATTTAATTTCAAATACAATATTATTATTAAATAAATTATATAATATCTATATAAATAAAATAAATTAAAATATAATATATAGATTTTTATATATTAATTAATATTAATAATATTTTAATAATAAAGATATAATTAATAAAATATAAATTAATATAATTATTTTATATTATTAAAATAAAATTATGACGATATAAAATATATATTTAAAAAAATATATAAATTATATATATTAAATATTTCTGATTATTAAAATTACTTAATTATTTTAAAATAAATTTAATTTATTTTTATAATTATTAAATTAATTTATACATATTTATATTATATTTAAATAAAATATTTATAATAGATTTGACAATAATATTAAATTTAATTTTATTATTTAAATAAAAATTAATAATTCAAGCATTTATTAAAAATTAAAAAATATATATTTTTTAAATTTTCTATTTATTAATTTTTATAACATATTTTTTTATAAAGATAATAAAATAAAAGAAAATAATAATAATAATAAAACAAAAAATTATTTAAATATAAATATTATAAGGTAATCATTATTTTAAATTATCAAAAAACAAAAAAAAAAGCTCTAATATTTTTTTTTTTAATAATTTCAATAAACAAATTAAATATATAAAGCTTAATAACATTATAATAAAAAAACTACATTTATATTTTTAAGTTAATTTTTAATTATTTTCAGTTTATGATATCATATAATTTAATAAAAATAATATGATTATAACTAATAAATCTTATTTAATAATAATATATTTTTTTTTTTTTTAAATGGAATAAAAAACTAAATATAAAAATATTTAATGTAAAAAAACTTATTAAATTATTTTAAAATTTTATTTTATTACGAAAAACAAAAATTAAATATATACATTTTTCAACTTTTTTCAATGTTATTTATCCAATCATTTTCTAAAATCTTAAAATTATATTATGTTAATTTTTAATGTAAACATAAAAAAAAAAAAATTAAAAGTTACCTAATTTATATTAATTCTATCATCAGGGTTTTATTTTAAAATACTTTATATTAATAGTCTAGATTTTAAACTAACATCAGATTCAAAATCTAATTTACATTCATTAATCTTTTTATATAAATCTTAATCATTTTTTCCTTTGAAAGGAAATTTTCCGTTCAAGATTTTAAATAAAAGAATACCCAAAGCCCAAATATCGACACTAAAAGAATAATCTTACTTGTTTACAATCTCTGGGGCCATATAACTTGGGGTTCCACAAAAAATATTCAACATAGTACCTGGAACTATGGCAATAGAAAATCCAAAATCTATTAATTTAACTTTCTAAGCATTAGGGTCATAAAGAATATTTTCTAATTTTATGTCTCTATGAATTATTTATTTGTTATGGCAATATTTTATTGCTTAGATTAATTATATAAATATATTTCTTGATTCTTATTCACTTAATTTATTGGTAATTTATTGTTTTAAATATATATTCAATGGAATAGCTTTTGAGGGATATTCCATTAGTAAATTTAATTACTAATCTGTTTCTATAATACCATATAATTTTATTATATTAGTATGCTGAATTATCGATAATATTTTTATTTCTCTTGCAACATTCTTTTTTTTTAAGGGTCATTTAATTTTTATTTTTCATAAGTTTTTAAGGCATAAAACTCCTAAGTTTCAATATCTTAAACTATTCTAACTACAGCATATGAGCCAAATCCTTTTTTAATTTATTTATATAAAAAAATTAAAATATTATTTATTTATTTATCAAGATAAACCTAATATTTTTCCAAAAATATATTTATTTAAATTTTTATGAGGTTAAATTGGATGATGAACTAAATTATTATTAATATTAGAATGTAAATTATTACTTAAATTCAATTTATTATTATTATTATTATTATTATTATTGTTATTATTATTGATATTATATTAATTCAATTAAAAAGTGTATATATTAATGAAATTATTATTATTATCTTAATTATTATTAATATTATTTTATTTTTCTTTCTTATTTTTATTATTTTAATTAATATTTTAATAAATATTATTAATATTATTTTGATTAATTATAATTTTTGTATTATTTTTTACATTTGTATTATTATTTATTTATTATGTTAAATTTGTAATATCTTTCATATTTTTTATATTTTTATCTAAAGTTTACATATTATTTTTAATAGAATCTTTACCATTGTTTTTGTTAAATGAATATTTTTCTTAAATTAACTTTGCTTTATTTTCTAATTTTATTTACTATTGATTTTACATATTTTATTATATCATTTATTTATTTTCTTATTTAAAATTATTCTTTATTATTTTTTCAAATTTGTCAAATACATTTTTTACACATAATTCAGTTTATTATAAATCATTTTCATAAAAATCGTTTTATTAATTTTTTTCTCTGTTTGTTTTTATAAAAGAATTTACTTTCTATACATTTTAATTTTTTTCTAAGTCCTGTATAATTTATTCGATTTTTTTTATTTTTATTTTTTAATCCTTATCCAAATCTTGAATTATTTATTTACAATTGATTTAATATTCCATTGAATTTTCTATTGATTTTTTTATTGATTTATTATTAAATTTTGGCGATATTTAAAATATCTGCGAGCATTTACTTAAATTTAGAATATTTTCTTAAAAATATTGACTATTTTTGATTTTATTTACACTTAATTTAAAATTAGAATTATTTTACAAAATCTTTATTTAAGGCTTATTTTCTGTTTTAATACGTAATTCTGCATTATTTGGGCTATATTCGTTTATTATATATGCATTTGAAGGTAGTTTTTATAATTATTTCTATTAAATTTTGCTTAAAGGTAATATTGATTTGTTCATACTATTTTCATATTTATAATATTCATAAGTTGGAGTATTCAGTGAATATTCATTAGCTTTTTTTTAATTTTTAATTATGTTTTGGTCTATTTTACTTGTCTAATAAAAATATTAATTACAATACATTTTATTATTTATTTTATATATATTAAATTTAATTTTATAATAATAAAAAATAAACAATTATATTTTTTTTAATAAAATTTATTGCATTTAAAAAAAAAACATTATTAAAAAAAAAAAAAAATTTAGTAAGAAATAAAAAAAATAATAAAATAAATAAATATTCAAAAAATAAAACATAAACTTTAATTTTCATCATTATTTTTAATTTATTATTAATTTTATAAACTATTTTTAAGGTCATCTTAATGATTAATTTTTTATTTTTCCTAAACAAATTTAAGATAATCATATTTATAAATATCATAATTTTAATCTTCAATTTAATTTTGTTGGGCTTTATCACTTTTAAATTATTTCTAATAATCCTCACTTATATAATTACCAATTTTTTTCGGTATAAATAAATTCCTTTTTTTAATCTTCTTAACTACTTCTATTAATTTAATATTAAACTTACGAATTTCTATATTATTAAACATCATTAATATTTTACTTATAAATTCTATTTACAATCTTTGAGTTATAAAAATATTCTTCTTTATCTTATCTTTAATAATATTAACTTTCCCCTTTATTCATATTTCTTACAATACATCTTACTTGCATTAACATAACTTTTAGATTTTTATTAATACTATTATTACTATAATAAATCAACTTAATTTTATTTATTTCTATTGTTTTAAATTTTTTTAATATATTCTTATTCTTCCCTTTCCTTCTCTATTTTTTTTTCATAATTATTTATTACTAAAAATATCCATTAACTCTTCTTGAATATTCAAAACTATTTTCTCTACTTCCTCTTCTAAGTTATCCATTTCTTAACCCATCATATTGCTTTAACCTTTATTAATACTCAAAACTAGATTCATTTGGATTTCTTTCCAATTTGAATTTTCTGTGGTAAAATCCTCCTCCAAACTTGTTATCTTACATTTAGGCATCATATAAAAACTAATACTATTAATATAAATAATTTATATTTAACAAAAGCTCTTCTTCTAATTTTAACTATTGATCGTTTTCTTATTAATTTTCATCTTCTTCTGAATAAATTATATCCCAAAACTTCGTTGCATCTCTAGCTAAACCTCCATATTTTAACTACAAATCATATTAATCGATTTCTTTTATAAGATCATATTTTAAATCATCTTCTTCGACTTCATAACTTATTTTACTTAATGTATTTTTCGGAATCATCTTTTCGATTATACCCCATCTAAAATCGGTCATAACACTATTACATTTTACTATATATAATTTATCTAAATAGCACGGAAAACATTTACTTACTTATTATATTATATAAAAAAGGAACTTTTATTTAAAAAATAAAATAAAATTGTAATTTTTTTTTTTAAAAAAATACTCCATAGTTTATTCCAAAATCTGAATCATAGTTTGCGTCTATGATTATTTTCCAATTATCTATATAACCATCATATAACATATATTCTTTTACGATTAAAAAACATCTCATTAAAACATTAAAAACATCTATTTTTTTAACTACTTAGAAATCTATTTTATATGGACATATTATTATTATAGGACGACCTTTTTTATCTCTTTTTTAGAAATAAATAAGTCCATGTTACTAAATATTTTTTTAAGAAAATAAATAAATATTTAATTATTTATACCAGTAAAAGTAATGTATTCTTATTAAGATTATGTTTTAAATGATTTTCGATTTATTAATCTGAATAAATAATACTCTTATTAAGGATTTTATTTAAATAAAAAAAATAATTAAAATATATATATATATATATATATATATATATATATATATATATTTCTACTTATAATGTATCTTACATATTATAATTATTTACATACATATACCTTAAAATTTTTTCTTATTTATATTAAGCTCTATTTTATTATTTTAATAATTTAATATATTAAAGGATTGTTATCTTGAAAACAATAATATTTTAAATGTAATAAATATAAATTACATCTTATTTTAATTTATTCTTTAGCAGTAATTTTTAAATTAATTTATTTAATTAATTTCATATTATGTATATGTTGAAGGATCTGAAAAAATATATCTTTAATCTGCATTAACTATATCTTTGTCTTTTTTATTTATTTTTTTAAGGGGTTAGTTTGATAAAAAATTACAAATATTTTTTTCAATAATAAAAATTACAAGAAATATTATATTTTTTAACTTCAATCTAATCAATTTTTAAATAATTGTAGTCATTACCAAACATTTTATGAAATTTTTATTTTATAAAATCTAAATATTTAATTATTATTAAAATAAAAATAATATATAATATATAATTTTTTTTAAAAAACGATATAATAAATATATTAAATTCTTTATTTTTGTAATTAATTAAAACATATATAAATTAAATAAAATGTTAATAATAATAAATAAGAATTAAATTATACTAATAGTTTATTAATTTAAATGTATATTTAAAATTTAGAATTTAGTTTTATACAATATATACTTTTTTTTTATGAAAAATATAAAAATATATCCATATTTAATATATTTTATACTTTAAAATATATATAATAATTAATAAATTATTCTAAACAATTTATAAAAATTAATAAATTATTTTATGGGGAAATAATAAAAAGGATTTAATAAATATTCAAAATAAGGTGGAAGTAGTAATTTTGATGAATTAATGAGAGGTTTTGTTTTAATGTGTGATAGAGATAGAGAAAAAAATGCAGTAAAAGATGCTTATAATTTTTTAGTTAATGTAAATATTAAAACAAAACAAAAACTTTAATATATAAAAAATAATATATAAATGTTAAACAAAAAAATAGCTAATAGAATAGCATTATCCCGATATTCAATAAAAAGTATAAAATAAAAAAGTAAAATTAAATGAAAATGAAGAAATTAAAATTAATACAAATGATATATTAGATTAAGAATTAAACGAGTTAAAATAATAAAAGAATAAATTACTTTATAATGTAAATACTGATGTTAAAGTAAGCTTATATACTCAGCTAATATTATATATTATAAAAAATGCAAAAAAAAAATAAAAAAATATTATATATTAATAATGATATTTTCTTAAATTAAAATAAATTAGTGTACTGTTTTTTTGAAAATAAATTCATAATAAATGGATTTAGTAGATGTAAATTAAATAACAGAAATACTAATGAATAAAGTTCATATATAAAAAGAGATAGTCACAAGGTTTTTATTTACTTTAAAAATAATAATATTTACTACTATATTTAATAACTTTAATATAGATTTCGTCATAGAATATATCCTGCTTAATATGCATTTAGAGCTGAATAATCTAGCTTAGATAAATACATATAAAAGTTAAGTTAAGAAAAAATTCCTTTAGATACTCCAAGCTCTGTAAATAAATATATTTTTAAATGAATTATAAATATAACACATAGTGGATGATAGTATGCAAAATTAGAAATAATAATAAGTTTAATAAAAAAAATATTCTTGAAACAGTTTAGAAATATATGCCTCATATTCATTTCGTTGACTATAAAAGTCCTTTTTTTACTATTTTAGTTGATGTTTCACATGTATTTTTAATCTTTATCTAATTTTTTATATTCTATTTATAAAATATAAAAAGAATTTAATGTGTTTGAGTGTATTAAAAAATTATCTCGATTGGAAAAAATATAGTTTAAAAACTAATCCTGATTAAAGTTAAGTCTTAAAATTAAATTAAAAACATGAAGAGTAAGAATAGCAATAAATATATAAATAAGAAGATAAAAGAGAATCATAAGAATAATTAGATTAATAAATAAAAGATAATTAATAAGAATAAAACGTATAATAAATAAATAATAATCAATTAGAAGATGATATTCACTTAATTTGAGGTTATTTTATAAAAAGTTTTTTGAAATAATAAAATGTTTTATTATTAATTTTATTTTAAATAAAAAAAAATATATCTTTTTTTGAAAAAAAAAAAAAAATAGTCAATTTTTTTTGTAAATAACCAAAAAGAATAAAAAATTAATAATAATAAAATATATTTATATAAAATAATATAATTTTATAAAATAATAAATGTAACTATATATCCCAAAAAAAATAAAAATATAAGTTTAAATCATTTCATTGCTTCTTCATATTTTTATTTTTATTTTTTATAAAAATCAATAGCTTCTTCAAGATTTTTCTTTTCATTAAGAAGTTCTTTTTATTATTAAGTACTTTAATCTAGAATTTATTTTTGTTTATTTTTTTCTTCATTTTTTAATTAATTTTCCGCCTTTAATTTCCCAATGATATCATTATCCTAAGCCGACTATTTATTTTTCTATTCGATTTAAACTTTTATTTCTTTTAGTTATTCCTAATTTAAATTCTAAAGCATTTAAATTTATTCATATAATACATCTAACATATATTTTTGTATTTGGGAAATATGATTACCGTAAACCTCAGCATAATTAGTTTATTTTCCTAAGCATATAGTTTTTATTTCATTCAAAATTTTCTCAAATTATTATTTAATAAAAAAGCAATCTTCCTTCGTTTATTAATTATTATTCGTCTTTTCCTTCACTTCTCTAATTTTTTCTTCCATAATCAAATTTACAGCATTTTAAGTTTCTTCATTATTAATTTAATGGAACTTATCTTCCATTTCTTTAATAAATTCATTAATACTTTTATAATACTTATCAAAAAGTGGAACTGCAACATCAATATCATGTGCTTTTAATTTAAAAAATGAAAAAAAGACCTAATCCCTTGCTTTTTTGAGACTCTCATTCATTTATTCCAAAGACATATATTCACAATCCCCAAACTATTATTCCATTTCTTTTTTATAAATTTCAATGCAATTATGGTAAACAGAAATAAATTCATTCTCAAGTAAAATACAAAAAGCCTTTTCTATTTAAAATTTCTCATTACAATTTGCATCTTCAATAAAACTCCTTATATATTCCACAACCATATTTTTCGAAAGTCGAAGTCCTCTAAATTCTTTTACACTAGAAGATTCCAAAATTATTTTTTTTCTCAATGTTTGTATTTCTTATTAAAACTCTTCACAAAAGTCTTAAAAAGAAAGTTAATTTAAATTTTCATTATTTTTATTTTTTATAGGGTTCACCATTGTGAATAAATTTCGATTCTGAAAATATTTTATTATTCTTCTTCGCAATTTTTATTATTCTGCTGTTGCTCTTTGAAATTATAATTCGTCAAATAAAAATTATTCTAAATATTATTAGCCACTAACTGTTGTTCCCTTATGCTTTATTTCATGTGTAAAATCTCTCATTAATATCATTAATTTAGGAAACAAGTACTTTAAGTCTTCTTTATGTTCCAAATTATCAAATTCAAATTATTCTTATAAGTGCATTAAAGACTTTAAAGTGTCAAAATCTTAAGATTTTAAATTATTTGATTTTATGTTCATTAATATTGTACTAGATAGTAAGCATATTAACATAAATAGTTATTGTTGCCTATGAGAATTGCTTTTTAAATCTATTTAGGTGTCTAAAAAGTATATTTCACAATCTTCATGGGAATTATATATTGGCTCACTCCATATTATTAATCCAGGATTTTTTTATGTATTACATAACTAATATTTTTATTTTTTATTTAAACAAAAAACAAAAAATATAAATTTTATTTTGTTAAATATGAATTTATTTTTATTAATTTTATTTTTGTTAATATGAAATTAAATTTGAATTATATTTTATATTTTTTAAATGTAAATATATATATATTTTTTTTAAATAAATATAATTAAATACTCTTTATTTATTAGCTGGTATTTCTAATATTTAATCTAATAAAAAGCTTTTTCCAGATTTTTATTCTCCAATAATTGTTACAAATGAAATTTTAGTATTTTTTTATTCATTTTGATTCCTTTTGAAAAGCTATATTAAAAAATAAATAAAATTATTTTAAAAATCATTACATCAATAGCATATTCATTTAATTCAAATTAATTACTATTTTCATTCCAGCTAATAAATTAAATACCTTCTCCATAATTATTTAAAATAGGAATATTAACTTTTCTTTCATATTAAGCCAAAGACTTAAACTAAGTTTAAAGTTAAGCCTTTTAATCAAGAGTAGAATAAATTTAGTCGATTTTATTTTAAATTTAAGATTTTTTTCCATAAGCTTCATAATTGAGTTTTCTTGTAAATCCAACACTTTATTAAACATGAGTTTTCATATATTTAGAAATATTATCATTCAAAATAAAATCATCGGTAGATTATTCATCTGGTAAATCCATTTCATAATCATTTAATTGATTTGTTTCAACAATTTTTTAATCATTATTTTAATTTATTTATATTAATTAAGGCATTTAATTTTAATATTTAAGATTTTAGGGAAGAACCATATGAGCAACATTTTTTTAATCTATTTAATATGTTCTCTCATTCTATTTATGATTATTATTGTTATGTATCTAATACTCTTTTTAATTATTATCATGATTAACGTATTAATTTTGGTGCATATTATGAATATTGACATTAGAAAATTAAGTTTACTATTATTATTGATTCTAGTATAAATGAGTATAAGAATCTTATTAGTGTTTTTCCGTATTCAAAACTTAAGCAGAACCTAGGTTAGAATCGGGATTTTAACTATCACTATGTAAATTCTAATTCATTTTATCTTTTTTTTTTCAAGTTTTTTTTATTTGATTTTTTATTGTTTTTTGTGTTTATTTATATACAGTTTTATTATTTGTTATTTGATATATATATATATATATATATTTTGCTTTTTATTATATATAAAAATGAATATCATAGTATTTTATTTAAAATATAATTTATATATTAATGTTAATAATTTAAATAAAAATATATATATAAAAAAAATATTTAATATTATTATTAATAAAAATTTATTAATTTATAATGATAATATATTTTAATTTATATTATAAAATATTTTTAATTTATTTATTATAGATAATTTGTAAAATATAAATATTTATTTTTATTTATAAAATTTATTACAATTTTCAATTGATTATTATTAATATGTTTTGTTTCTTTTATAGATTTTGAAATTTTTAACTTTATATTATTTGATTTATAATTTTTTTATGAAAATTGAATTATATATATGATTTTTATAATTTATCAGAAGGTTTATACATTAAATTATTTCTAAAATAATTTAAGAAATAAAAATATATTTACAAATATAATTATAAATAATATATTTTTATTACTTTTAATCAATAAATAACGTTAAAAAAGAAATTATATTTGTTAATTAGATATTTTTTTCTTTATAGAATTAATAAAATTTTGACTTATTAAATTTAGGCTGCTGTAAAAAAAAATACCTATAATTAATTATTTATTAAATTTAAATAATTTATTAATCTAAAAAAAAAATGTGTTTATATTTAAAATAAAAATGTAAATATTAAATATATATATATATATATATATATATATATATATATATATATATATATATATTTATATATATATATATATATTATTAAAAATAGCATCCAACTATTTTTTTTAATTTTAAAAACAAATTTCAAAAATAAAATAAAAAATTTCATAATTATCAAAAATGACTAAAATACTAAAAATAATTTTATAAATTTTTAATATTAAAAATAAAATAATTATTAATTCCAAATTTTTTATAAAATGATAGGTTAATAAATTAATATAATAGACGAGGATGCAAATACTCTTTTTGCTAATTCTAAATTAATATATAATTATCTTTCTATAACTCATAAATACTATTTATATAAATTAGATAAATATGGTAGAGTACCTGACTATTTTACTTATGAATATGCATAAAAATTATTAAGTTTATAAATATATTGCCCTAAAACATTTGATATTCCACCAACTAAATAAAAAACAGCATTAAATGCATACTAATTACTTTAAGTAGTTAATTAATAATCAAAAAAATTGAAAAATATAGAAACTGGTTTAGACGAAACAAAGCTTCCCAAAAAGAAGTTTCTTATATCATTTTTAGCTGCTTTAGACCCATATAATGAAGTATTTACTTAAAAAAGAACAATAAGTATTCCATAAAAGTATATTTATTTAAATAATTAACTAACTAAAAAAAAATGAAATATAATATATATACATATTTATATATATAAATATTTATATAGTTTACCTTTTATAGAACAAAAGAAACTCTCTTTATTAATCCAAAAAAATTACAAAATCGAAATTAAAAAAAAATAAATATTAAAGCGTATCTAGAAAATAGAAAATTAATAAAAAGAAATCTTTGAATATAAAAAACAAAAAGAATAAAATAATACTTAGGTAGAAAATAATTCTGTTCTAACTAGAGGAATAGATGAATATCAAAAAATAGAAACTAACTCTTAATTATTTTTAGTAAATAGTGAGTAAAATCTAGAAAGTAGAACTTCTTAAAATATGGAATTTTTTTAAATATAAAATTTTCAAGTTTAAGATTATCAAAACCATTTAATGTTTGAAATTGATGAATTTATAATATGAAAAAAAAATAAAAAAAACATTTTAAAATTATACATGTTATAAATTTTTTATTTCAATTTTTATTAAAAATAATATTAATTTTTTAGTTTCATTTATTTAATTTATCATTTATATTTTAAAACTTATTAATTATGTATTTATTTATTTATTTTAAAAAATAAACTTGACAAATTATAAAGTATATTTTATTATATTATTTCATAATTTAATTTAAAAATACTTATAAACTAATATTTTTTATTGAAATTTATAAAATATAAAATTTTCAATTTTTTAAATAGAACCTTTATTAAAAAATATTTGTATATTAAAATGATTTTTTTCTAAATTTTTCAATACAAAATTATTTTATTATTACTATAAAAATATTAATTATATAAATTTCATTTATTATACTTTTGAAATACTTTCATAATTAAGTCCTTTATAAAATAAAATATAAAAATAACTTTTATTTATATATATTAAAAATTAATTAGTTTTACTTGAGAAAATTAATAATACTACTCTATAATATTATCAAAATAAATATTAATTCTAAATAGTAATAATGTATTTAATATCTTCAAATTATATAAATAAATAATTATTATAATAGATTTTAAAAAAATAACCTTTAGCAATATATTTATTGATATAAATAATATTTATCCAGCTTTACTTATATAGTTTCTTTCATAATAAATTTAATGTTAAAAGCTTTCCATTTAAGAGATTTAAATAACATATATATAATCTTATATAATCGAGAAACTTATGAATATAATTAAATATCCTATTCGATTTTCTGATAAACTTTTGTTAAGAAGGCCACTTAATATTAATGTCATTATAATTATCTATAATTTTTATGTTTTTTATTTTAGTAAAAATTAGAAAAAAATATACTTTTTTACTTCTAAATAATTGCATTTAAAAAAAGAACAAAACAAAGAAAATATTAAAATTAAAATATTAATTAAAATTGTAGAAATAATTATAAAGTTTTTAGAAATTTTTAAATCAATAATTTAAGGTGTTTAAGTAGTAATTAATTATTTATTAACTTATACATTTTAAATTTTTTCATGTATAATATCTTCTTATTTAATTTCTTCAAAGTAATAGCTAACCCTTTTATTATTATATTTATTTTATAGTATTTCTTCAAAATTAACATGTCCTAAAACAAAGTTGGAGATTTAAAGATTTTACCTTTATTATACATTAATAAAGGTCTATTCCCCAAATTAAAATTAAATTTTTTAATTTGGAATTTCTAAATAACTAAATACTATTACAATAAATTATCCAGGAAACAAACAAAAGTTTATTTAATTATTTTCTAATTTATGAATTATAAAATATTTATATTATATAAAAATATAAATTATATAAATATTTATATATATGTATTATATATTTTTTTATTTTTATTTCTTATAATATATTATTTTTAAAATTTTTAAATAAATTAAAATATACTCTTATATAAAATCTGATTTTTTGTTATCATTTTTTTTTTAATAAAAAATAATGAAAAAACATATTTAATAATTTTATAAATGTATTAATATAAAGAATTGTAAAAATATTTATATTATATATATATAAATATTTATATATATATAATTATATATTTAATTTAAATTATATCTTTTATTTTATTTTACATAACATTTCTTTTTATAATATTTTTGCTCCAATTAAGTTTACATCTTTTATCTATTGTTTTAAAATTACATTTTTATTTGAGTTATGAATGCATAATATTTTATATCCAATCAATTCATAATTAAAGAAAATTGAGTCTTAACAGACTTAAAAAGGTTACACTTTTTCTACTGCATAATTTTTAAATATGTATTTTTATATTTCAGAACACTTAGAATTATCTTATTATGTTATGCTCACGTTATATTTAGTATATGTACCTTTTTATTATATTTATTTTTAAATATAAAAATAAATAATACTTATTGTGAAATTTCTTTAATTCTAATTTTGCCATTTAGCTTATATTAGAATTAAATAATCTCCATTTTAAAAATTTTATTCTATAGAAATATTACGCTCATCACTATATGCCGAATTTAAGTAAACAATTTAATCTTTATTTAAGTATTTTGTAATAATAATGCTAAAAATAGAATACTAATAAGATTAATTATCTTAAAAAATTCGTTTATCATATTAATTCAATTAAATATATCCATGAGTTTAATTTTAAACATTTAAACGAATTAGTGTATAATCTGATATTTATTATTATTTAATATTCAAAGAATTAAATACGTAATTTAAGTGAATTTTATTTATTGATAAATATTAAGCACTTTCATATAGCTCTTTTATTTACATATAAAATACTTTTAGATCATTTTCTTTGAAATTTATTTTTTCTTTTATTTAACTATTAAGTAAACTATTATTTTGTTAAATTTAGCCTTTCCATTAGGTAGTACTATAAAAAAAATACATAAATTTATTATAAAAAAATATAATTTTATTTGTATTTAAAATAAAATAAATACCCAACTAAAGAATTAATTTATAAAACAACTTATTTTTCTAAATTATTTTAATTCTAATATTCATATATATTTTAAATTTAATAAAATTTATTTTTATCTAATCCATTATTATTTTCTTTGCTTTAGAATAAAATAATAAAACTTTAACTTAGTGCTTTACTAATAACTTCTTATAATTAATTTGGATTTATTTCATAATTTCTCATTTCTTAATTACATTTTGAAATTCGGTTTTCTTTTAAATAGCATTCATAAGAACTTCCAGTTAAATCAGTTAAAGCTTAATAAATTAAACCATTTTAAATAATAGAATAATTTCCATAAGTCTTAGCGTAAGATTTTTCTAATAAACATACCCAATATAAATTGTTTTGTGGTACTTAATAAAAAAAGAAGTTTTATTTTTTTTTATCATAAGGAAGAAAATCATCTATAAATTAAAAAAAATAAATATTAATAATAAATATAAATCTTTAATTACCTATTGTTTATAATTACCATCTTCCATTCATATTTATCCAAATACCATATATACAGTTATTATTAACATTTTATTCAATAAAAAGTCTTTTTATTTATACAATATTTTAGCTTAATATATTAATTGCTGCTAATAAATATAAGTTTTTATTTAATGTATTAAGTTATAAATCATATGTATTTTCAGTAAATAAATTCAATGGATGCTCTTTATTTTTATATATGCTAGTAAAATTAATTCTTTTAAAATCAATATCAGAATAATTTTCATAAATTTAACCTAAAGAACTCATTTTATGAGGAAAATATAAATCCTCATAACTTTATTATTGTGATTTAAGTTGCTATAATTGGAGAGTGTATTAATTTGTATTTATCTATTATTCGCTATTTAAATAAGAATACAAACTTACTTGACATCCAAAATCAAGATTTGATTATTTTTATTAAAAATTTGAATTTAAATAACTATTTTAATTCATTTTATTTTAATTAAATAAATAAATTATTATTTATATATAAAAATAATATTTTTTTTATTTTTAAATTTTTATTTATTATTTGAATAAAATAATGTTTTTTTTATTTCTAATTATTTTATTATTTAAAAAAATATATTGATATTAGTATACTTTTACATAAAATATTTTATTTAAAATAAATATATAATTTATATATTATTTAATTATATTTAATTTTAATATTATTTATATATATTATTAATTACAATAAAATTAATTTATTTTTAATTAATTAATATAAAAATTAATTTATTTTAATAAAATAAATATCTAAATTATAATTAATATTTCTTATATTTAAAATATGTTTATTATTATAATATCTTTTTTTTATTTTAACTACTTTTTAATTATTCTAATTAAAATCTATAAAAAAAAATATATTTATTTTATTTTTAATATTTTTGAAAATGAAACAGATTTTAATTAATATAAAAAAATAAATTTTAAATATAAAATAAAAAAAAAATTAAACCTAATTAAAACAAAACAAAAAAAATAGTAAAAATAATATGAATTTTAATTGGCAAACAAGTTTAAATTATTTAAAATAATCACAAAGGTTTGATTAAACAGTAAAAAATTCAATAAAAAATAAATAAAATTAAATAAAAAAGAGAGCAAAATGTAAGTAATAATAGAAGCTTTATAAATAGATGACGAAAAAGAAATTGACGAAGAAAAGCTTTAAGAACTTTATGAAAATTTCTTAAACTATTAAGAACAGCAAGAAGATAAGCTAGAACTATCTAAATTGCAATAAGGAGATTGCTTAATATAGTTTTACTTATTGAAATTAGAAAAAAGACTAATAATACTAAGCAAAACATACGAAGAAACTGCTTGGAATGGAAATGAAAGCATCAAACTTATAGAAAAGTAAGATTTAGGGATAATAAATATTTTAAAATGTTTAATAGCTATTATAGAAAGACTAATTGAAATGTTTAATTAAAATTAAAAAGGAATATAATTAGAAGCTGAGAAAGTAAATTCTTTAATATAATTACTTTTATATTGTGATAATTTAGAAATTAATTATCTTTTAATTAAATTCTTATATTTAGTCTCTTAGTAATATTTTAATAATATGATATGACATATTTTATATATTTTTATTTATTTATATTTAAAAAAAAAAATTAAAAAAGAAACATTTGTATAAAGAATTTTAGTAATTATACATTATTAGAATATTATTATTGCTTTTTTATTAATAACTGGCGTTTAAGATATCCTTATATCGGTGAAATTTTCAAAAATGAAAAGTTCTACAAAGTAAAATTTATATAATATATAAAATAATAATTAAAATAATAGGATACGGGAATGAAGCCAATAGGAAATGATACATTGCAAGATTTTGTATTTTATGAAATATAAGATAAACAAAATATAAAAGTCGATATACATTCAGTAAAAAAAGAATTTACTGATTTCTTTTCTTCCTATAATTAATCTTAGTAAATATTCATAAAAGAAAACATCCATAACCCAAAATGCTTTTCTTAAGATTTTATTAATGTCATGCTTTCATTAAGGGTAGCTAAAAATATTTCTGCAATAAAAAATCGTGTTTTAATATCCCTTATATAAGTAATATATATAAAAATATATATATTTATATATATATATATATATATATATATATATATATATATATATATATATATATTATTAATTTTAGTCATATATTATCGCTTCAAGTAGTTTATTTTAAAGATGTTCAGAATATTTGAATAATGTATAAATAGCTAAAGATTATAGATTAATATATTCTTTTAAAAACTTTCCTTATGTCGAATATTAAATGGACATATTAAATGCTTTATCTAACTATTTACAAAAAGACAGTATATTTTATAATTTTAATGAAGAAATTTAATTAGAATATGAAATTAAATTTTTGGATGATTTTAAAAGTAAGTTTTTGAACGAGGAAGTTTATTTTATTGAAAATGTAAAATTGGAAGACGTTTATAAATATTATATTTAGTTTGGCAAGATATATGGATATATATAGAGTTAAATAATACAAAAAATAGAAGAAAAAACAATAAATAATATTCACAAAATCGAACAAGAAGCTTATGAAATAATTCTAAACATAGATAAATATATATCAATTGGAATAAGAAAAATAATAAATGAGATTTAATAAGAAAATAATTAAAATATAAATTTAATTAAATTGTTTAATTCAATATAAAATTTTGTTTAAAATAATTTTGCCTATATTAATTAATAATAATATGATAATGAAATTATTTATTCACTAAAAGAATTATATGAGCTTTTTTCTCAAAAAAAAGATGATGAAAATAAGTTCTTTTTATATTTAGATTTATCTAATTTCGCACTTTTAGAAAAATTAAATGAGTTTGTTTCAGAAAAAAATTTCTTTGATACACTAATATCTAATTATATAAATAATTAATTCAATTTATAATAAAAAATATTATTTTATCACTCCGAGTAATTAAAAAATACCTATATTGAAGATTAAGAAAGATTCTATTCACTTGTAAAAGCTATTGTGGATTTTTTAGAAACAAATAATTCATAATTATAAGAATAATATTCCTTTTAGAATAATATTTTAGGTTAATTTTTAGAAAAATACAGAAATTAATCTTAATATGATGAGTTTTTTGACAAAATCAATTATGTAAGATTCACTTTTGGTACTTACAAAAACGAAGCAATAGATAATGAAACATTAAGTATTTTTTCAGGACGAATAATCGAATTTTTTAGCTAATATTTAGAAAACAAATAATAAATAATAGAATAAGATAGAAATTTAGAATAAGAAATATTTGGAAAAATATTAATTAATTATAAAAAAAATCCATATGTAAAATCTTATAATGAGTCTTTATTAGCTATAAATGCTTTTCGTAGTTCTTAATTTTTAGCTTCTTTTTATTAAAATTTAATCTATATTTTATCTCATGTATTTATTTATAAATATATTTATATATAAAAATATATATTATAAAATTTAGGCTTCTAGTTTACAAGATGAAACTGAAATTAAAAATTTAGTAAAAAAAAGTTTAGAATTTGTACATCCTTGTTCTGGTGATTTTACTCATTTATTTTTACATTAATTACAATTATAAGATTAATAATCTTAATTATTTGTTGATTCTAAGGGTTAAAAAATTCCTATAATGAATGTTTTTTTAGATTTATATGTCGATTTACTGTCTGAAAATATAGAAAAGATAACATATTTACATCATTAGGGCCTTTAGAAAAATCATTAAATATATTTAAGGGAAAAAGTTATTGGAATTGCTGAAAGTTCATCCTTATTAATTAATAATTTTGATAATAATACCTATTAAAGTTTTCTAATAATAAAATAATTAGATATTCTTTATGCTTTATTAAAACAAACAAGTAGAATTTTTATAAACATCCCAACAACTTAAAATATAGAAAATTTTACGTAAAAAAGCCGAATTTTGATTCCTAATATACTAAATTAATTTTTGAATGAAAAAATATAATTTTTTAGTTAAAAAATAGACTTTTTTTACCAAAACTACTTAATAAAGATATAACATAGTTTATTTTTGAAAAATAAAATAGGATTTTTTATGGAAAATATTTTTAAAAAAAACTAACTTTTTTCAATTTCTAAAGCTTTTTTGGCTGATTTCGGTATTTTTTAATATACGAAAAAAGACTTTCTTAAATAAATACTTGGCTTACCTTAATAAATATTAAAATTAAATAAAAATAATAAATAAAATAGATTGTTAATAGATGAATTATATACTGAAATAAATGTAGTTTTATTAAAAAATAGTAAAGGAGAAATAAGAAATAATAATATTCAAAACGCTCTATAGGATTTAATTTTGGAAGTTATTTTAGAATAAGAATTAAGAAAAAGTATGAGATTTTCTAATATATAAGCTTAATTTAATTAAGAAGAATATTATAAGAAAACTTTTAATATTTTAAATGGAATTCTTTAGAATTTAAGAAAATTTAAAATAAGAAATGACATTATTAAATAAAATTAAAATGAAGATTTTTAAAATAAAGATAATTGGTTAAAGCTTTAATTTTACATGTTAAGTAAAGAATTCTTAAAATAATGGTTTAATAGTTTCTTAAATATAGAAGAAAAAGGAGTATAATTATTAAAAGTCTTAATTTAAGATCAAAGAAATAAAATCTAAAGTTGTAATGCTACAGAAATTTTACTTAATTTACTTATTTTAGCTATTAATGTAAGAAAAGAATTTTTTAACGATTCTATAGAATATTTTGAAATGAATTCTAAAATAGTTCAAAATATTGACAATTCTTAAGTTAAGGTTTTTACAGCTAAATTTTTATTAAAATTATTTTAAGAAATAAATAAGTAAATTTTAATATATATATATAATAAATAAATATTTAAATATATATATATATATATATATATATATATATATTTATATTCAATTTTAATATATATATATAGAAATGGAATTACTTTGTTATAATAAGAATGTCTTGAAATTTCTAATTTAATTTAAATTTAGATTAAAATTAAGTAAACATGGAATATTTAATAAATGTATTTTAATTAATAACTATTAATTTATTTAAATCTAATAAATCAATATCATTTAATGAAGAAATATTTCCGTTCTTAGGAAATAATAAATCAATTGAATAACCGAAATAACTATCGGAAGGTTTATGAATCATAAGTTAATAATTAATAAAAGATATTGTTAATGTATCTTAGAGAAACAGAGTTTCCCTAATAAATAATTTTATTTATATCATTAATTATTTATAGTTAAATGTTTTGAAAAAAAACGAATGTTTTAATTTAGAATTCTATTTCATTATATTTGATTATTGTAATGAATATTTAAATATATAACCTTCTAATGTTTAAATTGCTATAGTAAATTCTTGCTAATAACTTTAATTGTTCAGCTTTTGGTTTGAAAAACTTAAACTTTATTTAAAAAATCAAAATAATAACTTTATTTCAAGTATTTTTTTTTTCATATATTTTTATTTTTATTTTTTTAAAAGATGATTAAATAAATTTACTTTTGAAAAAAAATATTCAATGTTTTTCAAAATTACAAAATTATTTGAATTCTAATATATTAAAGGAATACATTTAATTAGAAAAAAATAATATTATACACTAGGTTTTGAGATAAGTACTTGTTTTTATTTGCTTTTCTTTGAATTTTTTAAAAGAAAGGAATATATAAGTGCTTGATTCTATAATAGATGAATTAATTATTTTAATTTTTAATTTTTTTAATATTTCATATGAAGATAATTTATTAAATTAGTAAAAAAATAAAATAAAAAAATAAACAAATATAAATTTATATATAGAACTAGTAAATAAATAAAATCAAATAATTTATGGACACCAATAATGAGATGTTTAGAGCTTTATTTTTAATTTAAAAAGATAATTTCATCAAAAGTTGTCTAGAATTAAAAATAAAGAATAATTTATATATAAAAGAAGAAAATAGATTCCATTAATATATTACATTAGATGATTTTTCTACCAAATATATGCAAAAAGACATGTTAGAAAATGGAAAAAGCCTAACTGAAGTAATACAAGTACTTTTTGAAGGAATTGAATATTTCCAAGAAGAAGAACCTGTCGACGAATATGAAAGAGAAGCTGAAATATTACCTGAATTAATAAAAGATGAGGAAGAAAATAAAGAAGGGGAGAATAAAGAAGGAGAAAACAAAGATGGAGAAGATGAAAATTAATAATAATAATAATAGCCTCCTGAAGATGAAGAATAATAATAAAATTAACCAACTCAAAATGAAGAAGAATAAGTTATTCCAGAAAAAAAAGAAGGAGAAGAAGAAGAAGAATAGGAAGAAGAAAATCATTAAGAAAATTCTGGTGAATAATAATAATCTTAAGGAAATCAAACAAATGAAAATTAAGAAGGACAGGAAGAAGATTAATTAAATGAAGAAGAATAAGATTAATAATAAGAAATAATATAATAAGAATTATTAAATTAAGAATAATAATAATAATAAAAAGAAGAATAAGAATAAGAAAAAGAGGAAATAATAATAATAAGAGAAAAACATAAAAAATTAAAATTAAAAAACCATGAAAATATAAATATATAATCTTCCAAAATTATTAAACTGACAAAATCTTAAAAGGAAATAATCGATAAAATCTTCGAAAATATCCAAAAAAGGCTCATAAATAACTATACTTAAGCTAAATTAAAAACCGAAAAAAAACTTTAAATTGATGAAAAATATACATTTTACTTTTTAGAATCTACATTATTAATTTAATTATTAGCCACTTTTATGTAAAAATATCCTCTAGTAATTCCTTATTTATTAGAAAAAAAGACTTAAATGCCTGAATTTGGTCATTTTTTTAAAAAAGGCTTTACTTAAGTGTCTTTTTTAGATTTCCTTATATTAACTTCAAATTTCTCAAATGGATTTTCTTTACAAATTTTGGATAAAATATTAAACATAAACTACACTTACAAAGAAAAAAGTAACCGAAATTAAGAAGGAGAAGGCGAAGGAGAAGAGGTTATAGAGGAAAATAACGAAGAAGTTTAAATAAATGAAAATGAAGAAAATAATTAAGAATAATAACAAGAATTGGAATAATAATAAAAAAAAGTGAAAAAAAATAAACCAAAAAAAATTACTGGATCTTCAAAATATTACTTCTAAATTTCCTTTGAAAGAATTCTTTCTTGGATAAAAAGAATTTCGGAAAGTAAAAATTTTCTATAATGTGATTCCTCTTGTAGTTTATTAAAGGGACTACTCGATGTTTTAATTTATTTGTAATAGGAAAATACTAGAATAACTTTTCAGTAGAAAGCTTAAAAAAAGTAATTTCTTTAGCCTCTTGTTTAATAAAAAAGTGCCAAAACCAAAGCGAAATTATAAAAATTTTAAATTTCGGTGTTTTTTAGGTTTTCGAAAATGCCTTGAGAATTTTACCATTAATTTTTTTAAATGAAAGAAATATTCATATTGAAAATTCTGAGAAAATGTTAGATTTTATTAAATTTTTCATAAATAAGAATATATTGAAATTCTTTGAAAAAGAAAAAGGAATTGAATTGGAAAAAAACTCATTTATAAATATTTAAGAAATATATACTTAATAAATTAATTAAAATACAAATTTAAACACTGGTGATATACTTTAAGTAAAAACAGAAGAAAATCAATAAATAAATAATATTTTAGAAATAGAAAATATTAATTAAGTATAAAATATTTTCCTCCAAAATGAAATTTTAGGTAATTTAAACGATATTTAATATTTCCATTTTTCCTGTTTCTTTAATTCTTTACAAATTCTATCTAATTTTTATGAAAATATTGAAAATCTTTTCCCTAAAAAAGAACATTCTCCAGCCTTTATTTATTGTTTATAAAAACTAAACGATGATTTATAAAATTATAAATAAAATAATTTTAAATAAGATGAGCTTGATTTGTTTAAAAAAGCTTCTTCTATTAATAATGAAAATGATAATTAATAATTAAATTTAAATAATATTCTCTCATAAATCATATTTAAATAATAAAATAATGAATAATAAGCAACATTTTAAGAAAAACATATTAGTAATAACTATCAATTTAATTTATAATAAACTAAATCTTGCTAATCTTAAACAAATTATACATATGTAGATAAAAATACTTAATTTTTTGACTTTTAATCATTTGGATATCCTAAAAACTCACTATAAATATACCATATAGACGAAAACGTATTCAATTAATTATCTTAATATGAAAAGCTTAATTTATTAAGAAATGAGAAACAAAAATACATAAATGAAACTTCTAAAAAAATAAACGAAAATTTTTAATTCGAAGAAAATTTTGTCGATTTTTTTAATTCTTTAGATTCTAAATAACAAAAAGTTTTTTCCAAAATTTTAACTGAAGATTTTTCCTTCTAAAAAAAACTTCCTTAACAAATCTAAAATTAAATATAAAATAATTCCTAAAAAAAAACACAAGAAAAATAAGAGGAAGAAGAAGATGAATAAAATAACTCAAATTAATCACTTGAAAGAATATGCAATCACCTCAATTTACTCTTAGAAATGATCCCAACATTCGAAGATGATATTTTATTAAAAATATTTGAATCTATTCATATTTTTGACGACAAAAATATCAATAAAATGCATCCATAAATCAAAAACTTGCTAAATATTTTACTTATAAATCCTTATAATGCTTTTAGATATGCTGATTTGTTATAGTTTTTAATCTTTGCACATCCCAGAAGGCAAAAACTTGCCAATGATTAATTATAGATGAATAATTTGATAAATTTAGTAGATATTCCTGTACTTTAAATAGACAAAGAGTACTTCTTTAAAGCTGAAACAGAAAGCAAATACTGGAAAGTTGGAAATTATGTAAATTTATTAGGACAAATGTTACATAATAATACTTCTCATGTACTTTTTACACTTTTTGATTATCCAATATAAGTAAATGAAGAAATTAAAATTTCTATTGGAAAAGATTTGTTATCTAAACCTAGTAAAGAATTTTCATTATAAGTATAATTTAGATAATTTGAATAATTAAAAGACGTTAAATTACCTACAATTATGAAAGGATAAAAAGATGGGTATTTATATATATATATATATATAAATAATTGTATTATATTTATTTTTTTCTTTTTTTTTAATTTTTTTTGCAGAGTTTCAATTATTAGTTTGGTTAATTTTGCTTAAAAATGGATTTTAAATGAATAATTATTATATAATGAAAATTTAGTTTATTAAAGAGGAGAAAGCTCTCATAAATATTTAAATAAAGAATTTATTAATTTTAATTAGGAATATTTAAAAAAAGTTCATTTTATAGGATAAGTAGGTACTCTTAAAAGTTTTATAGACAAATTTTATCCTGCCGTTATTAGACCTGCCAAAGAAATGGTTTATGATGATTTTAATGAATTTATTATTTCTGAAGTTAATTTTTATTTTGATAATAATAAAAGATTATATGTAATAAAATAAATATATATATATATATATATATGTATATAAATATATATATATAACTATATTATATCCATATTTTCTATTTATACATATTTATATTTTATTTTATTTTAATTTTTTTAAAAAAAGCATTCCAGGATTTATTCAATATTTTAAGAAAAATGTAAAAATTTCAATATATTCCTAGATTTTTCGAAAATTAATTTAAGAATTTTAGTTAAAAAACTTAATTTAGAACTTAAAAAAATGCAAGCTTCAATATTTTTGAAAAAAGCATTTTATAGAAATTAATGTATTAATAAAAATAAATATTTTTAATTATATAAAATATATATGTAAATAGATAATTTAGAAGATTTAAGTAATAATGAATAGGTATAAGAAAACTTCAATACTTTTTTTTTGAATTTCTCGAACTTTTTAGAAATATAAATGATGAACTTTAATAAAACAATAAAAGACATTTAATAATTATATGAAATTTCTTTAAATGAAGAAACGAAATCTTTACACTAACAATATATCTTAATTTAATAAGAATAGGGAGAAGAAGAAGCATTTAATTGGTTTGAAGAATAAAAGCAAAAAGTAAAATAAAAAATAAAAAAAACAAGTAAAAATTAAATAAAAATGAAAAATAGATACACTAAAAATTAATCTAAAATGTCCGTTAAGTTTTAATATAGGAAGATTAAAGTGTTATTTCTTTTATGTATGACTTAATAAAATTAATCATAAATACATTATAGTTTACTTTTTCTCCTAATATGACTAATTATAGTCTTTTTAAATACAGTATGAAATCCATTTTGCGTTTATATAAATTCTTACATGAAGAAGACTACAACCAAAAACTTAATATACCCGAAACTGAAAATAATGAAGAAGAAAATTATCAAAATAATCAATTAAAAACTTAGTTTTCACACGAATAAATAGAATTGGAAAATAATAATATTACAGTTCATAAATTAACTTATAATTTATTAAATATAAAAGGATAAAAACTAAAAATTGAATTAAATACTATTTTTGATATTCTTATTTAAAATACTAGAAGTCTTATTTAAATTTTCTTAGATTAAAATGAATCTAATTCTAAAAAAAGCTGGTTGGATTTATTAAATATTCTATAATTAAATATTAATTAATCGTATTAAGTATATGCTTAAAATAAATTTAATTAAATAATGTAAAAAACAAACAAAAAATAAAATTAATTTTAAATTTGAAAAAAAATAAAAAAAAAATAGAAAACATATAAAAAGATAAACAAAAGAAGATTAATAAAATTAATATAATGATTTAGTATTGAAATTCAATACAAATAATTAAGAGTTATGGTTAATATTTTTACAAGAAATAATAGAAATAAATCCAAAATAAATCTCGATTTAAAAACTAATTATTTTCTAAGAAAACAAACTCCAAAATACATAACTTTTTATTTAAAAAATTCTCAAAGAAATAACAGATCCATAAAAAGGATTATTTAAAAAAAGTTCTAATGGAATTTCGATTTATATTAATCCTGAATCAAATTAAAAATTAGGTTATTAGACTCTTTTTTATTATATAGGAGCCTTATTCGCAAAACTTCTAGTTGATAAGGTTCCATCTTCAATTTCTCTTTCAAAAATTTTAATCAAACAAATCCTTGAAAAGCCACTAGATTTATCTGACTATGAAGATGTACATCCGGAAGAGGCAAATTATTTATTCTGGATTTTAAATAATCCTATAGACGATTTAGGCATTACTTTTTCTGTAGATAAAATAGAAAAAAACGGAAAATCATTACTCATGATTTAATTGAGAATGGAAAAGAAGTTAGAGTTAATGAAGATTATAAAAAAGATTTTGTTTAATTATATACTAAGTATAAAATGGTTGAAGAAACAATAATATAAACACAATGCTTTGTATAAGGATTTTATGATGTTATTCCTTTATAATATATTAAATCTGAAAACCTGAATGAAGAAGAATTCGGATTGATATTAAATGGAAATTAAATTTTAGAAGGTATAAATATATAAAAAAAATATGTATATACATATAAAAAATATTATATATATATATATATATTTTTATATATATATATATATATATATTTAAATATATATATAAAAAATAATATATATTTTAATTATTATTTTTTTTATTTATAATAATTAGTTTAATAAATTTAAAATATTGTGAGTTATTATAAATATAATGAAGATAATTCTATTATTAGATGGCTTTTTGAAATATTAGAAGAATTTGAATAAGATAAAAGAAAACTATTTTTATATTTTGTTACTGGTAATTTCATAAATAAAAAAAATTATATAATATTATATATATATAAATATAGGTGCATTT
Source organism: Ichthyophthirius multifiliis (assembly GCF_000220395.1). Lineage (NCBI taxonomy): Eukaryota > Ciliophora > Oligohymenophorea > Hymenostomatida > Ichthyophthirius > Ichthyophthirius multifiliis. Next base: position 110,836 of record NW_004086444.1, read on the forward strand.
TCAATATGTCAAAATACTAAAATTTATATTTGTTAAGATGATAATACAAATAATTTACCTGTTTCTCATATATGCTCATTTTCATTAGATTTACCTTAATATGATAATAAAGAAATACTAAGAGAAAAACTAAACTAGTCACTCGAATAATAAAAAGCTATTCTCAGTATTTCTTGAAATGAAAGTATATATATTTTATTAGGGTATTTATAAAATTAATCTATTTGAAAAAATTATTTTTTATAATATAAAATAAATAAAAAAAATATTAATAATTATATATTTTTTTATTAACAAAAATTATTATAAAAAGCAAATCATTATATATTAAGTAAAATTATTGAAAAAAATATTAATATTTATTTTAAAATATTATTTTTTTATATTTTTTTAATTTAATACAAATTCAATATTATTAATTAAATTAATTATTATCAATTAAATTTATATCTTGCTTAACTTTTCTTAATTTATATCTAGAAAATCTTTTTCTATTATTATTATTTTAATTAATTATATTTATATTTTTTTTTTTAATATTTATTTTATTTTTAATATTATATATAATTTTGTTATTTTTTTACATAATATTAGATTTTTAATCATAATTTTCTTTATTTTTATTATAATTAATATTTAATTATTATTATTCTATTTTGTTTTTATTAATTTAATTATTTTAGAACTAATTAAAAAAATTTTATATATATATTTTATTATTTGTTTATATATATTACTTTTAATAAATCTATTTAAAATTTTTTTCCAATATTTTTTCTCTGGTTTTAAGATATATTGATTTCACTATTATTTGTAGATTTAGTATTTTATTTTTATTATATTTCGTTGACATGTACTGAATGTGAATTAATTCTAAATTTTTTATTGTCTTTTAATTAAAATATATGTTTTTTTTTAAATAGAAATAAAAATTTGCATGTTTATTTTACTTACTTTCAATCGATATATTATTTTTATTTTAAACCAAAAAAGAAAAGTATAATTAATAATTATTAACTTAATTTATTAATGGACAAATAATTTTATTAATTCGAATTTTATTTTTTTTGGTAATCAATTAATCTTTATTTAAAATATTTACACTTTTTTTAATAATATATATAAATAAAATAATTATTAATCAAAAAAATAGATTACTATAAATTATTTTATTAATTTTAATTATTAAATAATTAATAATCATCAATGGAATTATTATTTCTATCATACATTTAGATTTCTAGTATAAAAATTAATTTTAAATCATAAAAAATATAAATAAAATATAAATATATATATATATATATATATATATATATATATATATATATATATATATATATTATAAATATATTAATAATTACTATTTATATGTTATTCTAAAGAAAAGTTTAATTTTTTTTAGTTATTATGTAAATATTTATTTTCTTTTAATATAATAATATTTTTTATAAATTAAAAATATTTTATATTAAAATTATAACTTTAATTATTTTCTTTATGTTATTGATAATTTTTTTTTTTAATTGAATTATGTTTTTTGATATCAGCATTATTTTTAATATTTATCATTTCTTTATCAAAATTTAAAATTTTATTTTACTCATTGTCGTGATAATCCTTTTATTCATAAACTTTTGTAAAATAAATAAAATATAACTAAAAAATAATATCAACTAGATTTCTAAATAGGAATCCTACATTTTTGTAATGGAATTTTTTTATTAAAATTACTAAGGCATTTATTTCCTTCTCTTTAAAATTTTTAAAATTATAAATAATAAGTAGAAGTGACATTATTATGCTTATTTTTTTTAATCATATCCTATGCGTTTTCTGAATTAATCCCATATTATTCTATCGATTTCAAAATACTATTATCTACTGGAATTTCATCTATCCCAATAATAAATCCCTGAAAAATAGGCACTTTTTCTTCACAAAACTAATGTTATCTTATTTATTATATAGTGATTCTTTATTCTGGATCTTAAAAAAAAAACTTAAAAATAAAATAAAAATATACCTTTAGTTAAAATATGATTTAATATGCTTTTAGCATTAGAAGATAAAAAAGACGGTAATTACAATTCCGAATACATAATTTTTTTATATAATTAACAAGTATTAGAATCTTCAAAAGGTAAATATCCACACAACATTGTAAATAAAATAATTCCACAACTCCAAATATCTGTTTATAGCCCATCATAAGCTTATCCAGCTACCATTTCAGGCGCTGCATAACATGGAGATCCACAAGCTGTTTTCAACTTTTCGTTTTCTTTATATAAATTACTTAAGCCAAAATCTATTATCTTTATATTATAATTTTGGTCCAATAGGAGATTTTCAGGTTTCAAATCTCTATGTACTACTCCTATTTTAGCTATATATTCTATTCCGTTTATTATTTATTGGAGTAATTTGCTGGCTTTTTTTCTTGTAATCTTTTTTTTTTATTAAATTTCTTTTTGTTTAATAAATAAATAAATAAATACTTTATGTTTTTAACTATAAAATCAAATAATTCACCATTTGGAGCATATTCCATAAATAAAAACATTTGTTTTTATGATTCTATTATCTTTTTATTTTTTAAAAAAATATTATTAATTATATGTTTTTCATATTTTTAAAATAATCAATAGACTTCATAAAGTTAAATTATATTTGGATGTCTGATTTTTCTTAAAATTTATATTTCTCTCTGTAAACGTTTTTTATCTGTATTATCAATTATTTTATTTTTATCTAATATTTTAACTGCTACCTTATTATTAATTTATTATTCTCAAAACTTATATATATTTAAAATAACTTTTTCATTAGTAATTTTATGTATTCCTAATTTAACTTTACCAAAAGTTCCTTTTCCAATTGTTTTCCCTTTTATTTTTTTAATAATTATTAATTTTTTATTTCTTATTAAAGAAAAATTTAAATTACCAATAATAAAATTTCCTACTTATTATTGATTTTTGTTTTATTATCCACTATTCAATGTTTCGGAATTCATGCTAATTTAAGGAGGAACACTATATTGTTTTCTTTATTGAATTTATTATTACATATATTTTTAACTAATAAAAAATTTAAATTATTTTTTTAAATTACAATTTTACAAATTTGTAAAGAATTATATAACAAACAAACAATTTAATTTTTTAAAAAAATTTAAATAAATTATTATTATGTTGCATGTAGTTTTATTAAAAATTTTTAATAACTTATCATTTATTAATTTTTAAAATTAAACGTATTTATTATTAATTATTAAATTTTTAATATTTAAATGTTTTTTATTTTAATTTAAATTTATAATTAAAATGAATTTTTAAAAAGTTATTATTTCTATAGATTTTATTATCTCTTAAGTTAATAATAAATAAAAGTTCTTTATTTTTTTTTAATAATCATTCTTTTTAGCAAAATCAATTAATTACATTTCACTTAATTTTCAATATATGAAATTAGTATTTAATAATTATTTTATAAGTAAATTAATTATTATAAAATATTTACAATAATTTATTATTTTATTTATAAGCTTTAAATTATATAAATAAAAAAATTAAGTAAATTTTATAAATTTGTTTATTTTTTAATTATTTATTTAATTTTTTTTAAAAAAAAACATTAAAAACAGTTAAAAACTAATAATAATAAAAAAATAAATATAAGATTAATAATAATTTGAAAATAATAAAAATTAGACCATTTAAAATGAAATAAAAAATAAATATAGATGAAATATCTGATAAAGTTTATAATTACAGAAATGAACATAACATCAATTTATACGAATAATTAAACAAAGATTTTATTTTTTAAATGCTAGATAGAGAAAAAATTGAAGAACTTGAAAATCAATTTTCTTCAAAAAGCATTGACATAATAGATTTTGTTAAATTCTTTTCTACAAAACAAAAATATAAAGAAGATGAAATACTATATATAATAATGGCTTCTATTGATTTATTTAAAAGTATTACAGAAAAACTTTAATTTACCTAAAAGATAAATTTATAAGATATAACTTCATATATTTGTGATGTAGAAAAATAATAAAAAAAAATAATGTATATAAAAAACTTAAATTTTTTTTTTTTGTCAAAAAAAATAAAATAAAAAAAAAATTACATAGCAATAATAAGATAAAAACTATTCTTAATATAAAATATAAACTTTTAATTTTCCCGAGCAACAAAAATACAATATAAATCCAACAAAAATACGTTATGTAGATATAAATATGCCTCAAATATACGGAAAATGTGAAGAAGCTTTACACCGATTAGTAAAATAATAAATACAAACAGATTCCGTTCCACATAAAAATCATTACATATAAAAGTAAAAAATATTAATAATTTATTTTATTAATAAAGAATTAGTGGAATTTATGCCGAAGAAATAAACAGTATAATAACTCTAGATAGTTTATCTGATTAAATAAGTATATATGATATAAATTGTAAATTTAAATAAAACGTAAAACCATAAAGTATAGGTGAAACAAAAGAAAGTTCTTAAAAAAGTATCTAAACTTAAAACCGAAACATCATCTTTAATTTTGCTTGGAGTAATAAACAATAAAGATTAGGAGCAACATTAAAGGACTTTAAATTATGTTTTTGGGACTATAACGATAATTTTAAATATGAAAAATAAGTATAAATCCAGAACCATTCAAATTATTACCAAAAAAATATTTGGTTTATAGAATTTTTAAATTATTGGGTGACTACAGATGATTCGAATTAATTATTTGTATGGGATTTGGATAGAGACACCATTTTGAAAAAAATTAGTAGTCCTTTGATATAAAATAATATTATTTAATTAGTTGAAATTTAATAAATTAAATTAGTCGCAGTGGCTTCTGCAGATAAACTTTTAACTCTTTGGGATTTCTCGTCTTAAAAAATCATTTAAAAATTAGAATTTTAAAAATCTGGTATACATTCTTTCCTATATTTCTAATCTTTTCAAACTCTAGTCTGTTCTGCATATTCAAATGTAATCAGTATATTTTCTTTAGAACCAAAAGATGTCGATATTATTTAAAAAGGAGAACTTGTAGGTCATATAAGTATGGTCACTTCTATTGATTGTGTAGAAAAAACTCCAATGATTATTAGTGGAGACGATTAAGGAAATATTAAAATTTGGGATATTAGGACCCTAAAGTGCATTTAGAGTATAGAATGTGGATAAAGGACTAGTATTACTAAACTTATTAATATTTTTTAAAAAGGAAAATTATGTTTTATTGGTACGAGGATTAATGTTATTGATTTTACAGAAAAAAATCTAATTGTTAAAAAAAATACGAAAAAAAGTGACCTTTATCCTATTAAAATTGATATTTTATAAAATGAAATTATTATTGCTACAAGAAAAGATATACGGTATACATTTATCTATTTAATTATATATTTTATTTATTATTATTATTATTTTAAAAATTAATATATTAGATTTATAAATTTAGAAACAGGGAAAACAAATTAAATATTTGTAGGCTTAATTGAAAAAGACGAAAACATATCAGTTTTTAAATAATTTGAAAAAGGAAATAAATTTATTATAGGTTTTTTTATTTATATTTTAATAAAAATTTACATATATACATTATTTTTGTTTCTTAAAAAAATAAAATAGCTAATAATAATGGTGATATAAATATACATAGCATGCATAATGGTGAATTATTATACAAATTAAATTCTCATCATAATGAAATAACTAGCTTAAAAATAGATTATTAAAATTAAATGATAGTTTCAAGTTCTTGGGATTCAACATTAAAAATATAAAAACTAACAAATAAAAATTTTGAAGTATAAAAATAATTAGAAAACTGTTTTTTTAATAAAGAAATATCTTTAATAGAATTATCAGTATATCATAATATAATATTAATGGCATCTAATTAAGAAAAAATTTATGTTTATGATTATGAATATATGAAATATATTGGATGCATAGAATTAGATAATAATGTATTTTTATTTTTTAAATTAAAATAATATATTTTTTATCTTAAAAATAGATAGAACCAACATGTATTTTAGTAACAAATTATTTCCCTTTGTTATTTATTTCCGCGAATGATGGATATATATATATAATTAATTTTATTAAAAAAGAATTTAAATTTAATATAAATTTAATTGGAATATTAAGCATAGATCAATTATTAACTAAAAAAGAATTAATATATAGCTAATAAATAGACAAAGTAAGAAATGATGAATAAAATGAAGCATCACCTATGAAAATGAAAAGTTTAATAAATAATTATGAACTAGTTAATAAATCTCCAATAAATAAGAAATATTTAAATTTAAACTAAAGCATAAGAACATAAGGCAGTATATTTTAAAAATAAAAAGCAATATAGTTAAGTATTATTGAAAATAATACTAATTCAAAAAGAAATACCATACTATCTAATGAAAATAGTTTAAGACATATATAAATAAACTCAAACTTACAAAAGCATTAATAACTAAATGAAAATTAATAAAAAAATGATAATTTATAAAAAATAAATAATCAAAGATATTCATTTAAACAAAAATAAAGTATAAAATTTACTAATATATAAGAAGACAGAAAAATTAATTAAAATAAATAATAAAAAAACTAAAACTAATTTTTCGCTACAAAAATGACTTTTGATTTAGAAATATAATAAGACAATAAGATTACTCATTAATAAAAGTTTATTTCTTGTCTAAATTTATTTCTTGGATTAAACAATAAACATATTATTGCTCTAAATATTTTACCTATAATAAATTCATATAATAATATTTAATACTTAGAGCATTCAAATAAAAGACTTAATTATAATTCTAATAGAGTTTATTATGAAAATTTTATAAAAGTAATTTATTTATTTTTTTTAAAAAAAAAAATCATAAAAAAAAGAACATAAATTAAAGTAGTATTGAAAATATTAAAATAAATAGTGATATTCCTTTAAGTTCAAATTTTAAAAAATAATCTAATGATGAAAAGAATTCTAATTTAATAATTTATGAAATCGAAAAAACACATAAAGATCTTTTAATCTAACTTAAGATTATAAATTTAAAGGAAAAGCATCTAATAACTTCTTCTATTGATAGTTATATAAAATTCTGGGATTCTAAAACAGGAATATTAAAAGCAAGTTTAAATATAAACCATCCTCTTCCTATAATATGGGAAATAAAAACTGACGAAAGATAAGCTTGCAAAAAAAAATTAATTTATGCATTAAAAGTATTAGATGTTATATATTAAAAATATGATTCTTAATTAAATTTCAGTGAAAAATAATAATTAAAAATAAACAATTTTATAGAAAAAATATAAAAAGAGTAAAATAAAGATTCCCTTACCAAAAATAAAAATAAAGATAAAATACTATTAATGAAAGATGAATATTAATCAAGAGATTTAAATTATTAAAAATTAAAAGAAGCATACAAAAGTGAATTAATAGGACTTAGTTTAAAAAGTATGGAAGCAAATAAAAGAATATCCTTAGCTGCAAATAGTTGGAAGAAAAATTAACAAAATGATGAATTTGATAAAGAATGTAAATTAAAATTCTACAAAATGAAAAACTTTGATGGAGAAGAATTAGTTAATTTTTTTGATAGTAATTATAAGAAAAAATTATTATAATAAGATTAAAAAACAATGTCTTTTAAAGACTATACATATTAAACTCAAGACTTAAGTAAAAAATTAGATTTAGTTATTTATTAAAAAAAGTAATTATTATAAATTATATTTATTTTATTCAAAAAAAAAAAAAATAAAAAAAAAAATAGATTTTTAAACATAAATAATAATAAATCAAATTCATTAAATAATAGAAAAAAATCAATTAAAATAATAGAAAGTTAGCCATTTCTTTTAGATATTATTAATAAAAATACTTATAATAATAATTTATTTAAATTAACATAAGCTTCTAGCGATATAAAAAGCCAGCAATATTACAAAAAATCAATTGACTTTTATAATTATGCCTAAAAGAAAGATTATTTACCTTCAAAAATTAAAGAAACCTAATTATAATCTTAATCATAAAATTTGTAATATAAAGAAGATGATATTTTAATTTAGAAAAAAGCGGACTTAAATAAAACTAATAGCTCGAATTATAATTAAAATCAATTAAATATGATTTTGTAAAAAATCAATCAAAAAGTCAAAAAAGCTCAATGTAATTTCATTGATGAAAATTCGAAAATTTTTAAGAATATACTTTCTAAAAAAAATACTGAATAAGATGAAATTTCAATTGAATATAAAAATAGTTTTCAAAATAATTTAAGTAATAATTAGATATATTTTTAATAAAAATATTAATAATAATAGTAATAATAATAATCTAAAAATACACTAAATGCTCTAAAAAAAATCATCTAAGTTTCTAAATAACAATTTAATTTTACTTTACTTAATACTGATTAGAGTATGAGACTTTTTAGTGATAATTCTTAGAATCAAATATTTAATTAGAAATAATTTAGTAATATTAATAAAACTGATACTTCTAATAGTTAGTTTCAGTAATCTCCTAAAAATTAAATAATAAAGAATTAAAAAAAAAAGTTTACATAGATATAAACTAAAATAAGATTACTGAATAAAAATAAAACTTAAGCCAAAAATTAAAAAAATATGATTAATTATATAAATAATAATAAATAATTTATATTTAAAAAAATATTAAAAATATAAATATAGTATATATATTTTTTTTAATAATAAAGATTATAATTATTTATATCTAATATAATTTTAAAATAATTAATTTTTATTTTATTTTTATAAACTTTTTTTTAAAAAAAAAAATTAATTAAAAATAAAATAAAATTGCTTAATAAAAAAAAAAAAAAAAAAAAAATTATTCCATAAATATTATTTTTTTTCTAAAAAAAATAAAAATATTTAATATTGTGTATTATCATTTAATATAATAACTTTTCAGATTTATATTTTGTTATATATATTTATTTTTAAGATATCCTTGATATATAATTCCAAATATTTAATATGTATCAATTAAAAATATTATCATCATCTTCATCATCTTTTTTATTTTAGTTATTTTAATTTTAATTATTAGAATTTTAATTTTAATTTGTACTCTAATTTTAATTTTAATTTTAATTTTATAATGATTATTATTAAGCCGATTCATATTCTTCTTTTTCAATATGACTAGCTAAAAATATAAATAAATAAAAATTAAAAAACAAAACGATATTTTTAATAAATACATAATAAAGTTCCACTATCTTTTGCATCAAATAAATAATTTATTGCCAATTCTTTGTTTTTGTCACATGAAATATATGCTTCCAAAGCATCATTTTTATCAAAACCTAAAGAAACAATTTCATCAATATCTGCTTTTTCTTCTGGTGTAACTTAAATTGCATTCCTTGATACTTCTACAAAAAAAAAAAAAATTAAAATAACATTATCAAAAAAAATACATTATTCTCCTCCTGTTGCTTACATTAGTAATTATAAGAAAGCTTAAGGATTTTATTACAAAAGTGTAGCTAATTAAGGATTAGATTAAGCTAATTATAACATAATAGGTTATAAAAGTGCTGGATTTTATCTTATAGCCATTGCAATTTGTTAAAATTAAGGATTTTGTGCCAATTATTAAAGTTCTTCTAAACCTCCTAAATTACCTACCCCTTCTTCTCCTAAAACTCCTCCTTATTAAGGTTATTAAGGTTATTAAGGGGGTTATTCAAAAGCAGGTCTAGAGGGAATATGCCCACTTAAAAGATACTCTACAGCTCTTTCAGGATTATTATAGGCAGCTTTCAAAGCTTAAATAACTTTAGATCTTTCAAATCCCATAGATTCAATATCAGCTATTTTTGCCTCTAATTCAGCTCCCATAACCATATCCGAAGCCTATGTAGGAGGCTACGTTTAAGGTTATTGTTATTAAGGAGGCTTTTAAGGAGGTACTTCTGGTTTTTATTAAGCTTATTGTGGTTATTATTAATTTTATTCTTGTTGAGGTTATTATCCTTCAGGTTTCTTTTTTTTTTTTAGTCTTTTTGCTTTTTTGTTTTTTTTTTTTTTACTTTAACAAATATCATTAATATGATAAAATCGTTGTCGTTTATTCCGAGTTCGCCACATGTTTTAGATTCTTCTAATAATTATTTTCCTTTATGGACTAATTTTAAAGTGTCTCTTTCTTTTTGCTTTTATTAAGCTATCATATCTTTAATTATCCTACCTTTATTTATTTTTAATTAAATTTTGGTTTTTTATTTTTATTATTTTATATATATTTAATTTATATTATTAGCATGTTTTTTTGTTACTGTTGTTTGATTTTCGAATTACAAATCGAAAAATTCGTTCCCTTTTAAAGTTTTTATACTAACTTTCATTTTAAAAGTTTTATAATATTTAATTTATAATTAATTTGCTTTAATTGTTTTAATTTTGAAATCTATTATTTGTTTATTTTTTTATTTAATTAAATTAAATATATAAGTTAAAATAATAAATCAGATCAGAAAATAAAAAGATATTTTTAATTTTATTATTTAAAATAATAATTTTTTTTTTTTCTATTTTTAGTTAATTCACAATAATTTAATAAAATTATCAAATTTATGATTTTGCTTTTATTATTTTCTTTTGATTTTTTATATTATAATATATTTCAAAAAAAAATTAGTTATTTTATATATATTGTTTTGTATTATTAATATTAAGATGTAAAAAATAATATCAAAACTTTGTTATAAATATTTTAAACTTCAATAAAAAAAAATTAATTATTTTTATTCTTAATTTTTTTAAATTAATTAATTGTTTAAAATTTAAATTTATGTAAATAAATTTAAAAATTAAAACTCTAATTAAATTTATAAATAAAATAAATATAGACTTTTAATAAACAATTCCTATCTTTTACCTATCAAAGCCATATATAAATATAATATTTAATAATTTATTTATATTCTTAAAAAAAATAACCAAAATATATATAGGTAAGCATCAAAATATTTGCAAAACTGATATTTTATTTAAAATAAATTATAAATTGTGGATAGTATTAATTTTCACACTGATTTTTTATAATATGAAGTTAATATTATTCAATTAAAAAATATTATTTGATTTTGGTTTTGCAAATATTAAGAATCAACCTACACATTTTTTGAAAGTTTATTTTTAATTTAAATAAATGAAATCTAAATATTTTAACACTTTTAAAATATAGTAGAAAAAACATAATAAAAAAATCACATAATACTTCCCGTAATAAAATCAAGAGGTGGAGATTCCGGCAGTCTTTTAGTTAAAATATCACATCCTCCTTCTGTAATAACCAAAGTATGTTCAAACTAGCTACTTCTTTATCCATCTGCAGTTACCTATAGATATATAAATAATAATAAGAAAAAAAATATACAGCAGTCCAATCATCTGGCCATAAAATATCTTTATAAGTTCCTTAATTAATCATAGGTTCAATAGTAAAAACATGCCCCACTTTCATAAAACCTGGTGCTTTATTTTTCGGATAATGAGGTACAGTAGGCATTATATGAAAAAGATTACCAATACCGTGTCCACAGTAAGACCTAGTAATTTCTAATCCTTTTTCATGAATATACTTTCCAATAACATTTCCTATATCCCTATACATAGTTCCCGGTTTACAAATTTTAATGGCTTCTTCTAAACATCTATAAGAATGTTCTACCTATATAAATTAAATAAATAAATATATTTATTTATTCTTTACTAAAAATGCTGAAGATTCACTAACTTTTCCTACATGATATGTTTCATTTAAATCTGAATGATAGCCATATTTATATACTGTAATATCTAAATTTACTATATCTCCTTCTTCTAAAGGTCTATCATCAGGAATTCCGTGACAAATAACCTCGTTGACACTCGTGCAAAGACTTTTGGGGAATTTATGATAATTTAAAGGAGATGGATATGCATCATTCTCTATTATAAATTTATGCACAGCCTTATCTATTTCATCTGTAGTTATTCCTGGGCGGACTAAGCTATGGCCCAAATCTAGTGCTTAACGAGCCAAATGAGAAACTTGTCGCAATTTATCAATATCTTCGGCACTTTTTACTTCTATAACTTTATCTCTAAATTTAGAATTTATTTCTTCTTTTGGAATACCTATCAATGCATAATCAGGTTTTTTTATATGATCTGGAACATATAGTCTAGGGGATACTTTACCAGGTCTTAATGGTCCCTTTTTTTAATTATATTTTTTATTTTTATTTTTTTGATGATTTATACACTATATGAAAATTAAGATTTTGCTTATTCAACTTCTTCTTATTTTTTATGATATAATTTATGAATAGGCCAAAAACTTTTGAAACAGTCTTAATCGCAAAAATAAGAGACTGGAAGTCCTAATTTTGTACATGTAGGACATGTCATTTTTGCTGCTTTTCCACAACTAATAGTAGAACATATTGATTATAATGTATTGTCTTTATTTTATTATTATTATATTGTTTTTTTTTCTTATTCTTAACTTTCCATTTTTTTATTTTTGTAATTTATAAATAATAATTATTTTAGTAATTTTTATATTATTATTATTTATTTAATTTTATATATTAAAAATTAAAAATTTAATATATTTATTTAAAATTTATTATATATTAAAATTAAAATCTTTTTTTTTATATTTAATTAAATTTAAATAATTATATTTTTTTTATTATTTAATTAAAGGATTTTTTAATATTATTATTTTTATTTAAAAATTATAATTGTAATTTAATTAAGAAATTATTAAATATTACTTTCTTTTATTTTTTAACGTTTATTATTAATTATTATTTGTATATTTGAAGTCTTTTTTAACCCTTCAATTTTTATATATCAATCATTTTTATTATTATTTTATAAAAAGTTTTAATTGTTATTGACTATATTTTATATTTATTTAATTCTATTTTAAAATTATTAATTTTTATATTCTTATTTTAAAATAAAAAAATATTAAATTAAATATTAATTAATATAAGAAAATACTTTTTTCATAAGCTTTTATTACAAATTTTATATAATAATGCTATATTTTTATATAAGCTAGAGTTCTTTATTATTATAACTATTATCAATATTATTATTTCTTATGTTTATTTATAAATATTAAAGATTTTTTTTATATATTTACCTTATAAAAAACATTTTTACTAATTATTAGTCTCTGATGTATCAGTATTACTATTTATATTTGTATTAAAACTATACTTTCTTGGTGTTTTTGAAATTTAATAATCATTTTCAATTTATTATTTTTATTAAATTTATATTTAATATTTTAAAAATTCAACTTCTTCTCTGAGTTATTTGATTTCATCATCTATATATAAAATATATATAAATAAATATATAAAATATATAAAAATATATTTTTAAAATATATATAAATATATTTGATTAGATATAGATATATTATTTGTTTTTTTTTAAATATAATATTTACTTTTAGGCGTTTAATTAAGAAAAGTATTAAAACTATTTTAAGCATTTTCATTTATTTATTTTTTCCCACTTTTTATTTTATCAACTGGTGATAAACTTGAAATTTTACCATTATCTTTAACAATTTTATAATATACATCTTCATTTTTCATTGCATCTACAGAAATTAGCATAGCCCTACTTGCAAAAAGCAGAGTTGAAAAAGTTTCCTCATAATGAAATTAGACGGATTTACACATGCTAGGAATTAGTTTTGGTATTTCCACATAGACTCTCACTTAAATTCTTGTTAATTTTGAATCTCTAAATGGGATATGTTAATTTTAACCAATAAAATTATTATTTTTTAAATTATTTTTATTTAAATTAGCTAATGCGGCTATACAATTTCCTAAAGAACATATTGATTTGTTTATTATTTTTGCTTCTTCTAATCTTATTCCTTAAGAAGTTGTTTTAGTTAATCTTTCACTTCCTGCTAAGTCTATTATTGTAAGAAGTCCTTTTTAATAATGTTTTTATTTTTTGTTTTAGTTCTTATTAAAACTAATCCATCTTTATTCTATAAAAATTTATAATAAATCATGACTTCTACTTGATGTTGAATTCTATAATTTTTAATATATTATTTAAATATTCAATTTATTTTAAATTTAAAAATACCATAATAGTTTTCCCTGTAATCCTACCTTTAACAGCTTCTCTTATTAAATTAAAAGCTTCTTCATATGTCTTTGCAGTTTATTAAATAAGCCCATTAACGAAAATTCCTGAATTAGGATCCTCTCTAATTTAAAGAGAATCTCTTTTTTTATTTTAATCAAGTAAATCGTAAATATTTTCCATATAAATTTCCATAAAAGATAAAGTGACCATGAATTATCTCTAATTCATTTTCGTGTTTATATTTTCAAAAACGCTTTTTAAACTCCTGAATACAATTCCACTTTATTAACAAAATATTTCACTGTTTTTATCACATTCTAATATTTTTCTCGTGCCAAAAATCGAATATGTTTTTCCTGATCCAGTCTATAAAATTAAGCAACAAAAAAAAAAATATATATATATTTTTAACTTGTCCATATGAAATTAAGGCACCATTATATCCTTCAAAAACTTCATTTATTAATTTTTCACCAACTTAATTATGCACAGTTTCTTAATTACATTAAGGGTCGAATATGTGATCAAATTAAAATAATCTGTTCTCCTGATTTTATTTGAATAATAATAATTTTTTCTTTGATTGCTTAAAATATATTTTATTAATAATAATTTTTTTGAATATTCCCTTTTTTTTATTCTAACTTTATCTGTTTATATACAATTTTGTAAATCTTCGACATCTGTAGAAACTTCATAATCTTCATCTATAAAAGGTCTAATTCTTACAAATACTTTTATTTTTAACAAAAAACTTATATTAAGGGTTTTTTTACCATTAAAACGAACTTTCTCTTACCTATTAGTATTATTATTATTTTTAAAATTCATTTTTATTTTTTTAATGATTAAAAAATGCTATTTAGATTATGTGTGCTTTATATTATTTAAATATTAAAATTTTTATTTTAAATTTTAATGTATATAAATATTAAATATTATAATTTGAACAATATTCTTTTTTAAAATTATAATATTTATATTGTATTACTATTTAAAATAGATTATAAAAAATATTCATAAATAACAAATAAAATTAAATGAAATTATATAAATAGAAAGAATTTAATTATATTTATTATTTCAGTTTATAGAGAACAGCATAATTTCAAAAATAATATTTTATAAATTTAAAATATTTTCTTAATTAAAAAAAATTATTTTAATAAAATATATATTAAAGCTTTTATATATATTAAAAAATTTAATAATAATTAATAAAAAAATATAATTAATTTTTTTTTATATTATTCTTTTATTATAAAATAAATTCCAAAAATTTTATTAAATTCATATTTTTTTAATTTTTTAATTTTATAATTTTAAATTTTTTTTTTTTTTTCTATTTTTTATAATCCATATTATCATTATATATGTTATTAATACATATATAATATGAGTATAAAAATATTACTTTTTAAATTAAATAAAAATTTTAAAACATATCAATAAAATTATAATTATTTTTTTTTAAAAAAAAAATACACAAGATATAAAAAATAAAAAAATGAGTAAAGAAAATTTAGATTTTTAAATCGAAGTTGAAGAAAACAATCAATAACAAGACCAATACAGATAAGAAGAATAATAAAATATGTATTAATAAAACGAAATGTAACATTAAGACTAAAGCCAACCTTAAAATGATAATTAATAATATAAATAAGATTAAAATATGAATGAATTAGAATCCTAAAAAGCAAACCAATAATATACATAGGAATAATAAAGGACTTTAAGTTAAGAAGAATAGTAAAACATTTATAACGAATTTAAAATTGCCATTAGAAATAATAATATTGAAAAGGTTTAGGATGTGATAAGTAATAGAAAATACAAAATTTTTATATACTTATATATATATATATACAATTTTTTTTTTCCCCCTTTTTAAAATTTCTCTTTAATAAATTTAAAAAAAAAAATAAAAAAAAAAATAATAATAAAGATATCTTATTATTTTGTTTTTTTTGCTTATTTCAATAAATAAAAACTTAACAAAACAAATAATAAAAATAGGAAAATATTAAAAAGACTACGATATAATAAATAAAATAGACTCATAAACTCGTTAAATATGCACTTATTTAGCCGCTTGCCTACCAACAGACGAATAATGCTTTAATATGTTAAAATTATTAGTAGAATCAGGTATTTATTAATCTAAATATATTAAAAATTTAGAATTTAAATAAAGGTGCAAATCCAACATTCAGAGATTAAATAAACTAATCCATAATATTTTACTTAGCCCGAGATGGGAAATTAAATTCCCTTAAATTTATAAATTAATTAGGTTGTGATGCTAATGAGATTGATATAAATGGCTAAACACCTTTATTTTTTGCTTCGAGAGACAATAGATTAGAAATAGTTAAAGAATTATTAGCTAAAGGTGCAAATACATATCATGTGGATAAAGTTTGCTAATAAACTGCTTTATTTTATGCAGCTAGAGAAGGTAATAACGAAATTTGTAATATTTTAATTGAACACGGGTGCAAAGTAAACCATTAAGATGCTTAGAAGAAAAACGCGATTTTCTTTGCCAAAAAATTCAATAAAAAGGAAACTGTGGATTTATTATAAGCCCATATAAATAAATTAAAAATTAAATAAGAAAAACCATAATAATAATTAATGTAATAATAATAATTATAATAATAATAACAATAATAGTAATAATAACAATAATAGTAATAATAACTATAATAATAAATAAATACTGCTACAAGTAGTAATACAGGACATAATTTGGCTGTTTTGAGTGAAAAGAAAATTTAAGAAAACAATTCTTAGAATAATTAAAATATTAATTTAGCAAGTAATAATAGTAATAGTAATATTCAAGATGATAAAAAAAAATCTGATAATAATTAAAAATCTCTTAAAAGAAAAGCTCCAAAAGATGCAGCTAAAATGTCTTATAAATTAGGTATTTTTTTTATTTATTTATAAATATATGTATATTTTAAAAATAAAATTAATTTATATTTTATTATTTTTATTAAAAAAATAAAATAATTAATATATATATTATAAAACTTTTTGATATTTATTTTCTTAAAAAAAAAAAAAAATATTATAGTTTATACTAATGAAAACGGATAATAAACAGAATTAACTAAATCTGAATATAACGAGTTTAAAATAAAATATCCAGAAATAACTAAAATCATTGAAAATGCAGATGAAATGATTAATGAGGATATACTAGGAAAAGAAAAAGATGCATGGGAAAAAATCGCTAAAAATATTCTTTAAATTATTTCAAAAGCAAAAGGATGTTATTTATTTTAATAACCTGTTGACGTTGTTAAATATTAAATACATGATTATTACGATATTGTTAAAAGACCAATGGATTTAGGAACTATTAAAGTAAATAAATTATACTTATTTTTTTGTTTTATTAATTTTTTGTTTTGTTTTTATTTTAT
Organism: Ichthyophthirius multifiliis; assembly: GCF_000220395.1. Classification (NCBI taxonomy): domain Eukaryota; phylum Ciliophora; class Oligohymenophorea; order Hymenostomatida; genus Ichthyophthirius; species Ichthyophthirius multifiliis. The sequence goes on from NW_004086444.1 coordinate 128,496, forward strand.
TAAGAATAAATTAAATTGCAATGTATATGAAAGTTGTAAAGAATTTATAGAAGATGTAGAATTGTAAAAAAAATTTAAAAAAAACTTGAAGATTTATTTTTTATATTAATTAGAGTTTTTTATAACTGTATTTTATATAATGGATCAGATTCTGAAGTTGGAAAATTTGTTTAAATATTAAATAAGAATTTAGAAAAGTATGTATTGAAAAAGATATTTATTAATTCTTAACACCTAATCAAAGTATAGCAAAAATAAAAAAATTAATATATTTATTTATTTAATGATAAAAGTGAATAATTATTTAGCTGAAATAAATGCTGGATAAGATGCAGCTTAAAAAAATATATAATAGTAATAGTTATAAGTTTAATAATAATAATAATAATAATAACAATAATAATAACAATAATAATAATAACAATAATAATAATAATAATAATAATAATAATAGTAATAATAATATTAATAGATTTAATAATAACCTTAATATACATAATAATAAACCATTTAATAATTTAGTTAATAAAATTAACCATAAGTCATACAATAAGTATAATAATAACCAGTTTAAAGTTATTCTTATTAACCAAATTAATATGGAAATTATGATGCATATAAATAATAAGGAGGAAATCCTTACTAAAATTATTAAACTAATTAAAATTATTAAATGTATTAAGAAGAAATATTAATTATTAAAACGGACAAAATATTCTAGAATAATAAGATGAAAATCATGAAGGCATAAATCATTGAAAGAAAATAAAATATTATTATTATTATTAATAAAGATTTTATAAATAAAATTAATTTTGAAAAAAAAATTATTTTACAAAAAAACTTAATTTTTTTTTATTATTAATTTATGTATTTTTATTATTTTTATAAATATACAACTTTTTGTTATTATTATTTTTTTTTTTTTTCTTAATTTCTTTTAAATTTTTAAATTTTTTTTAATTTTGAAAGAAAATAATTTAAATCTTTAATAATTTTTTTTTTTTATTAATAAACTAAAAATAAAAAAATACACATTATTTTCAATAATCTATAAAAATAAAACTATAAATAGCTTCTGCTTTTAAAACAATTTAATTAATTAAAAAGAAATTAAAACTTCAATCACTTTATTCATTATCTTAGTAATAATCTTCATCATTATAATTTTCATACTCTCTATTTTAATGTGCCTTATAATATTTTCTAGTAAAACTATCTTCGAAATCTTCCTCACTTTCTTTTTCAAAATAATCATCATTTTCTTAACCAAAAAACTCATCTTCATTTTCTGAATTATAATCTTCTTCCGGATAATCATTTTATTCAGCACTTTCTTTATTCGAATCTTCACCTTTTTTTATTTTATTTTTAAAAAAAGTTTATTACAAAAAATAAATTAAAATATTAAAAAAAATACTTTAAATGTCTTTATTATCCTATTCATCGAAATCTGAATAAAAATAACCTTAAACCAATTCTCCTTAATTGTTTTAAATCATATATACTACTTCTTAATTAATCTTCATAATTTTTTAATTTTCTTAGAAATCTTCGTCATCGCTTAATTCTTCTTTTATTTAATAATAATCATATTATTCAACTTTTTAATCTTTTTCCTTATTTCTTTATTCCAAAATTACCTCATTATTATTAATTTCTATATTTAAAATATTCCCTTTCATTCTATTTTTGTTTAATTGTTTTTGTCTTGATTCGTTTCGGTTATTTTCCATTACTACTAAATTTCTTTAATTTATTTTTTATATTAATTCATCATTATTTTTGTCAATTAATTTTAGAACAAATCGTTTATTTTATTTCTCAATTTCTTAAGGAAATAATGAATTTTACACTTCTTTTTCTACTTTTTTTAATCTAATTCAAGGTTTTAGACCATTTTTTATAATTCGGAAATTTATTCATTTAATTTTATCTTTTTTTATAAATTCTCACTTTTGTATTCTTCTAATACTATAAATATATATATATATATATATATTTTAATATTTTTTGGTTTTTTTTGCTTAATTATTCTATGGGTTCTTGATTTGGTTTTCTTTTTAACTTAAAAACAATAGGATTTTTTTCAATTTAGTTTTAACATTGTTAGAGAAGATCAAGACTAGACATATTTTTATATATAATTTTTTAATAAGATTTTTAAAAAATATAAAATTATATAAAATATATAAAAATAATAAAATATACATATTTCCTTTAATTAGAATATACTTCTATTTATTTTACATTCATTTTTATAAAAAAAGAATAATATTTATATTAATTTTTATTTTTATTTATAAAGATTTGTTCAATTTTATTTTTTTAATTGAAAAATATTATTTAATCTATAAATTATAATTTTTTTCAAATAAATATCATATTTATTTTTATATTCATATATTATATATTTGTATATGAATTAATATTTAATATTAACATATTATATTATATTATATTATATATTATATATTATATTATATAATAATATTTTTTTTAGTAAAAGAGTAAATATTTTTAAAATATATTATAAAAAAAAAAGATTATAATAAATTTAAAGAAAATTGAAAATGAATAAAAAACTTTGAAAAAATACTTAATTAAAAAATATATATATATCATTTTAATATTAAATATTACAATTTTTAAATTTTGATTAATAAAAACTATTTTTAGTATGATTTTATTTAATAAATATATGAGAAAATTAATATGGATAATATTTTTTATTTATTATTATAAATAAAATCTTAATAAATATTTAATTAAAAAATATTATTATTAATTTATATTTATATTTTTTTGTTTTAATTTATGTTTTAAATAATATTAATAATTTGTTTTCTCATAAAATATTTTAATTGCTGTTAACTAAGTGGATATGAAAGTGGTTAATGTGTTGAATCATTAAATTATATAAATGAAATAAAGTTTTGCTAATAATATTTATTTTAATATATTTGCATACCTAAATAAAGAGTATTATTAATATATAATTATATAAATAATCAAACTTTATATATTAATATTTATAAATAAAATTCTAAAAGGAAGTTTGGCCAGATTATACCGTTTCTTCAAAAGACTAATTAATTGAAGATATATTTATATAAAACATCGAATAATAATTTGTGAAAGAACTAAGTTCAAAGTAAATAATATAAATTTTAGCATTTTTTTTTTTTTAAAAAAAATATTAATTAAAATAAATTTTATTTTTATCTATTTATAGTTACAATGGATCTATAATACTATTAAATTATCAAAGTTGTTTTTATTCATATAAAGAATTTTTATGTAAATGGAATTTTCCCAATTGTATATATAATGGTAATAATAAGTATTATTTTATTTATTTATTTTTTAAAAATATAAAGAAAATTAAACTTAGCCGATTTGTTAATCTTATTGTGAATCATATTTTGATAATTGCAAAGTTATTTTTTATATTAAATATATTTGTTTATATTTAACTAATATTGTTAGTTTGATTCAACTTCTTGTGCACTTAGTTACTAAAATAAAACTCCTGGATTAAATGAAGATTGTTGATAGAAATAATTTATATATAAAAAAATAATAATAATTAATATTTTAGTTAATGATATTATTTTAACAAACACTAAATTTACTAAAAATACATATAATATATTATTATAAATATTTAATTATCAAGTTTAATTATTATAACCTTTAATATTATTATTATATTAACTTGATTAATTTTCTATAGTATTTAATGGCATATTTATGTTAAAATTATGAATATATCCTTTTTTTAATACCTTATTGTTTTTTTGTTTTGAAAGTAAATATTTATTAAAGTCATATTTTTAATTAAGGACATTTTTTTATTAAAAAATATTTTAATTTAATTATTTTATATTATTTTCAATTTAGTTATTTCTTAATTAAGATGAACTTCTATTTCTATAAATAACTTTTTCTTTTTATAAAGACTCAGCTTATTTTTGGGTAAATGTACCATTTTTTTGTTTTATTTTAAAATTCTAAATTTTCAAAAAATCAATTTTTTTCGATAAATTTAAACAGTCAGTTATTTTTTTATAATTTTTTCTAGAATTTTTTTCTTAAAAATTATTATCTTTCATTCCTTTATTTATAGATAAAATTAATCCATTTTAACTTAATGATGTACTTCTTTTTTTTAAAATAACTTATAATTATTATTAGGGCTAAATAGTTGAATTATAATCATAATTAGAATATTATCTATCTTTAAAAAATGAGTTTAAATTATTATTTCTGTTAATTATGTTAACTTTTAGATCTTCTTTTCTTCTTTCTGTAGCTATTCTTTAATTTAATTCTACTAATTTTGGTTTATCTTACTGATTTAAAATACTAATTTTTAATTATAATTTTTAATTTTATCTGCGTTTAATTTTGTTTATTTCTTCTTAAGATTATCCAAAATCATATCCTTAAAAAATATTACTTTTACTATTAATTTATTTTAGATTAATGTTATCTTTTTTATATTTATTTATAGAAAATAAATTTTCTTTTCTTCTAAAAAAATTAGGGGTAAAAGAAATATTTTATTAATTATCAATTAAAAAATTTTAATTTTTTTTTTCTTAAATATTTAATTTATATTTTTTATAGAAAATATAATTTTCAACTTTTTTTTATAAATTTTCATATTTTTTTTTTTCTTGAAAATTTTATATTTCTTCTTTTTTTAACAAAATTAACTTTTCTTTATTTTAAAATTATTCTTTTTTTTTTTTTTTTCTTAATATGACTTACAAATCAAATTAACTTCGTTAATTTAATTTTTTAATCCTTAAAACTAATTTAATTTTTTCCAAATTTTCTTTTCAGTCTATATTTAATTCCTCAAAGAAATTTTTTATAGGCATTAATTTTTTAAATCTTCTAAAATACAAAAAGGTAAGTATTTTTAAAGAAAACATCCCGCAAAACAATAAACTTCTAAATAAACACTCTAAACCTTTAAAAAATATTCAGAATATTCGTAATTTTCATCTTAAAAAAGAAACTTTTCTTCCCCAAAAATGGCATATTCATTAAGACTTGCTATATTAAGAATAACTCCTTTTTCCGTCTTTATTTATATAATACATTTCCCATTAATAATAATCCATATTTTTTCATTGTTTACATCAAATTCATTAATTATTTAATCTTTTGTAAAATAATGAATTTAAATTTCTCTAATTAAATTATTTATTATGTGACTGTTTTATTTTAATTACTAAAGCTATTATATTGATTTTGTTAAGTTTGTATATATTATTTTTCTTTTTTATTAATAATTTTATAATATTTGCAAATATTCCTCTTTTTGTAAAATCATAGTTAATTCTAGTTCTTATTTTTCCTTTTTTATTTGTCCTTAATTTTCTTTATGTATTAATTTTATAGGTTATATACTATTGGAATGATTTTAATTTATCAAATATGTAAAATCTGAAATGTATGATTATTTTATGTTACTTAAATATATATATATGTAGTTTTGTGTATCATATTAATTTATGTCTTGTTTTATTTTTAGGGCTTAAATAAACTTTAGATTAATACAAAGTTTTTTTTTTTAAATAAAAATATCGTTTTTTTTTATATTTACTTCAGATATTAAATCAAAGCATTAGTATTTTGTTTCTAAAAATGAAAAAAAATTGTTTATATAATCAAATTGATTTAATATATGTTATATTTCCTTTTGTAAATAAATAAATATAATTTAAAAAAAAAAAATTATATATTTTTTTATAATCAAACTTTCAAATTACATATAGTTTATTCTTAATTTTATAATAAAATATTTAGTTATTTTATAGACTTTTTTATTTTTATAAAATAATTTTAAAAATTAAAAAAAATTACAGATTTCAACCCCATATCTATTTTTTTTAGTTATAAGTTTTTATTATTTTATTATTATATTTTTTGTAATTATTTATTTTATAGAAATCATATAGTCATATAGTTAATAATTTAATTTATTTTTTAAAATAAATATAATGAATTTTGAAATAAAAGTCCAAAAAGAAAAAAAATAAAATCCCGTAAACAAATTAATAAATTAAAATTATTAAAACGAATAAGGATATAAATGCTATCCCACAAGCCAATTAATATAATTAAATTACGATTTTCAAAATATCTTACCAGGATACTATAATAGGATATTTGAATACATTTAAGGTTAAAATAAAGCCGTATTAGAAAATTAAAACCTAAACTCTTGTAAAAAAAATATAAAAAATATAAATTAAAAATTATTTTAGAATCAGAATATGATGATTCAATGTTTTTAAATTTATATAATTTACCTGATTTTTTTGTAGAAAGAATATAAAAAGTAAAAGAATAAAAATATTTATATAAAATAAAAAAATAAAAAAAGGAATTAAATCCTAAAGAAATGGATTTAAATAATCAATAAAAATATTGGTTCAAAATAGCAAAAAATGATTTAAAATTAGAATTTAATTAAAAAAATTTACAATAATTAGTTTGTGATATATTTAATTTAAAAAAACAAGAAAATAGCTATTTAGAAATTCATGAAATGTCTGAAATATTAGATGAGGATTAATATGATTAAAATATTATATATTATAATAAAAATATAAAAAAAACAAAATATTTATAAGAAAGCAGTGGGTATGATATAGAAAGATAATTTGAAGATAATTAAATAAATAAAGAAGAAAAAGAAAAAAATATAAATATAAATAAGTATTAAAAATTAAAAGATTCCATCGATTCAATTGAAATATTAGAAGAAGAAGCTTAAAAATATGTTGAGGAAAATAATAATCCATAAGATATAATGAATAAAAGTAAAGATTTTAATTTTTAAAAAATTAAAGAAATTAAGAATATAGGAAAAGTAATTGATAAATAAAAAGAAAAAAAAGAAACAAGTAAATAAAAAAACAAAAATCATTATAAATATATATATATAAATAAATAAATAAATACATAAATAAATATATATATATATATTTATATATTTATATTAATAAATATATTAAAATAAAATATTTTTATATATATCTTTATTTATTTACAAATGATTAAGATTCCTTAAATATTTTAAATAAGATTATAATATAGTCTAAATATAAAATTATAATCAAATATGTTTATAAATATATAAAATATTAATTTAAAAAAAATTCTTAAAAAAATTAAAAAAATAACAATAAAAATAATAATAATAATTTTAATAATAATAATAATAACAATAATAATAATAATTATAATAATTATGATTATAATTATAATTATAATAAACATAATTTATTTTTAAACTATAAGATGTTTCTTAAATATATTTTATAATAGACTTTTTTATTTTCATTCAAAAATTTCATTATATTTTAAATATATTATTACAAGAATAATATTAATTATTTTTATTAGCTTTATAAGATTTTACTTAAATTAAATTTAAAAAAAATATTAATAGAATTAAACAATTTTATATGATCTTTAAATAAAATAGAATAAATATTTCTTATTTTATTTTAATTAATTCAATTCTAAAATTATAAATTTATATAAAATAATTTTTTTATATTTTTATTAATTTCTTATATGGTTTTTTAGTATTTTTTCTTATCTAAATGAAAAAAATTAAATTCCTACTTTAATATTTATTTTTTAGATTAAATATCTTAATTTTTAATAAAAATAAATCAAAATTTATATAATGTGAAAGGTTTCTTTTTCTTTAGTTTTTTATTAAAATTTAAGAAATAATCTTATTTCAAATTAATGAAAATTATAAATTATTTTTATTTGAAAATAAACATTGTCTTTAATGAAATTAAAATAAATAATATAATATAATATATTAATTATATTTTATTTTTTATTAGCAATTAGATTAATTAAGTAATAAAATATAAATACTCAAAATAACTTTTAATTAATTTATAAATTTTTAAAGAGGATATAGAAGAAAATAATTAAAATTGAAATAATTATTCTACTAATTCTAATCAATAAAAAAATTATCTGAATCTCCACTTTTGTTAAAAAAATAATTTTTAATATATAATTGAGAATAGAATTTTTTTATTTTTTACTTTCATTCAAACTAATTATATTATGTTTATATTTTTAAAAAAATAAAATATTCTAATTACATATTTAAATATATAAATTTACAAAAATATAGTATAGTTAAAATATTAATTTTTATATTATAAAATTTATATATATATTGTATTTTTATTATATTTACTTTAATTTAAATCATTTGAAGACTAAAAAATATGATTTTTACATAAAATTATTTATTACATAAATTTTAATTAATTTTAATTAATTAAAGTATTTTAATTTATAACAACTAAATATTTAATATGAATAAAATTAAAAAAAATATCAATATAATTAAACTAATTTACTATATATTAATTTTTATATTTTGAAAATATATTTTTACGTTTAAAAAAAAAAAAAAAATGAGTAGAACTCAAAAAGTAAATGTCAGAAACTTATCAAAAAGTCAATACGTAAAATACAAAAATATTCCCAATTAAGATTTTCCTAAAAAATGTGAACCTGACTCTTTAACTATATTTACATAATTAAAATAAAAAGACTCCATATGTATATAACAATATTTAAATTAATCAAATTGTAGCATAAAAATTCCTTTACCAAAATAATCTACATAAAATTAAATAATAAATACAAGTACTAGCTTTTAAAGTTTACAAAACTAACTTCGTATAATGTAAATTAAATGACTTCTGGGTCAAATCGTGCTCTAAGTTTAAATTCAAGCAATAATAATAATAATAATAATAATAATAATAATAATAATAATAATAATAATAATAATTGTAAATTAAAAAATGATTTATAGCAAAAATAATAGCAATCGAATATAAATCCCTAAAAGAATATATTGAAAAACTCGTCTACTATGATATTAAATAACTAAAATAATATTTTAGAAAATTATAAAAATAATCAGTTCAGAAAAAAGGAAGAGAAAGAAAATGAAAAAGATATCACTATTTTAGAACATAAAAATAATATAGAAAGAATAAATATTTTAACTAGTGAAATAGAAAGACTAAATGACAACTTGTAATCAAAAATTAAAGAGAATCTACTCTTAGAGGAAAAAAATATGTTAATTTGTTAATAAATGTAAAATATGTAAATTGAATTTTCCAAAAAACAATCATAATAGTAATTTTAAAGTATAAAAAAATGTAAATGTGAGGAAAAAATTACTTATTTTAATCAAGAAATCGAAAGATTGAATTAAATGATGTCTTTTAAAGAAAAATAATACGACGAAAATTCACAGAAATTAATTTAATAAATCGAGGAAAATAATCACATAAAAATTAAAAGGATTTAGAAAATTAAAATTTGTAATATATACTTACTAAAATTTAGGTATTAGCCACATTATAAATTACAGTGCTTTATTATAAAAAATCCTATATATGTCTTTAAACATTAAAATTTACTTACTAAAATTTAGGAAGAAAAAATATTAATTAATTGAATAGAATAAAAAAGTGAACGAAATCATTAATAAATATGAGGAAAAAATTAGCGTTTTTTCAATGGAAATTGAAAGTTTGAATAAAATTTTAAAATAAAAAGAAGATTTCTTAGATGAAAATGTTAATAAATAAATATAATTTTATAAAGAATAACTAGATAATGCTTAAAAAAGTTATTAATAGTAAATTTAAATTATTAATAAATAAAAATTAGATGGAGAATAAATGAAAGACAAAGAAATTTTGAAATTTTAAAATATAAAAAATTAATTGGAAAATGAAAAAAATTAATTAGAAAGATTATTTTAACAACTAAAAATAGAAAAGGAAGAAAATTTAAAAAAACAAGAAGAAAAAATAATAATATATGAAAAAAATATGAAATAACAAATATAAAATATATAAATATATGAAGAATAGATATAAAAAAACGAAGAAAAAATTTAAAATTAAGTCTAAGAAATTAAAAAATAAGAAATAAAAATAAAAATAAGTGAATAAGAAACATAGAATATAAGTGAAGAATATGAAAATATAATAAATAAAAAATAAAAAGAAATAGAATTATTATAAGAAAAAAACGATTTTTTAGAAAAAAATTGTGAAGAGAAAATAAATATTAAACAAATATATTTTAGTAATGAAAAAAATACATTAGAAACCAAAAATTAAATCTAATAATAATAAATATAGGAATTTAAAAATAATAATCAGATTCTTAATTATGAAGTTGAAAAATTGAAAATAAGTATTGAAAAAAAATAAGAAAATATAGAAAATTTTAAATAAAAGGAAATATAAATGAATCATATTATAGATTCTTTATAGAAAATATAAATCAATATTAATTGGAAATTACCGATTTATAAAATTAAAGTAAAATTGATATTTAAAACTTAATTAAATAACAAGAAATTATAAAAAATTTCGAAATTGAAAATTTAGAAAAATCCTATAAAAAAGACATTTAGGAATTAAAAAATATATTAAATAACTAAAAAAATATTTTAAAAGAAAAAATTTCTGATTTTCTTATCAACTTAGTACTTCTTTATACTGAAATAGAAAATCTAAAAGATTAAAATTCTAAACTATGGAAAGATAATGAAGTTTTGAAAAAATCTTGCTAAGATATAGAACTTTCCTATCAAGAAAAATTTGTTTAATATGAATAGTAAATGAAAAGAATAACAGTTAAAAATTGTAAAACGAATTACTTTAAATTAATTAGAAAATAGAATGCTAATAAAATAAGTATTAATAAGAAATTTATTAAAATTAATTATAAATTGATACTCTGAATTAGTAAAGTAATTAGTTTTTGAAAGAAAATTAAAATCTTTAATTTTAAATAGAAAATTATATACTAGATGTATTATTTAAAAATTTATAAATTTATATTATTTTAATAGATCAATAATAAAAAAAAGAAGTTTAAAAATTAAATAAAATTTTATAATAAAAAGAAAATAGTTTAATAGATACTAATAATTAAATTATCAAATAAAAAGAAATAAATAAAAATATCCAAAATAAAGTAATATTATAAAAATATAATAATTATATATATATTAATATATATATAAATATAAATATAAATATAAATATTATAATATTATAATATTTTTTTTTATTTTTTAATTAGCTTTTATAATCAATTTAAGAAAATGATGAATTATTAAAAAAATTAAGCTTTTATGAAAATACTATTTATGAAAGAGATTAGGTTATTATATAAATAAATAATTGTCTTTAACAATATTTGATAAAAGTATTTTTTTTTCTTATTTTAATTATTTTTTTGTTTAAAAGATTGTTTTATTACTATCTGAAAATGAAAGATTAATTGTATAATTTACAGAAAAAATGGAGCTAGTAATAAATGGAAATAATAAATAAATTTAAATTCTTAGAGATGATTTTGAATAATATAAAACAACAATCCTACTAAATGTATTTATTAATATTAAAATATAATATATAGTCTTTTTTTTCTAGTATTTTTTAAATTGCATTGAATTAGAAAGAACCAATAATTATAACAAAGAATTAATTGAGAATAAATTTTCTTTAAATGAGCAACTCTAATATATAAGGAGTTAATTTAATTAATTTAATTCTGTATTATAAGAAAAAAGAGTGAACAATTAAAGCAATTAATAGTCAAAAAATAAAAAAGTATTTATTTTATATTTAATCTTATTAATAATTTTTTATTTAAAATAATTTAGCTTTTAATTAAAAGTATTTTAATAAATAAAAATGAAAACTCATTCTAATAATGAATATTAATTAATTTTTTTTTTAAATAAAATAATCTTTATTAATTATAATGAAAATTCAAAAAATTATTTTATATATATATATATATACATATATATTTGTTTTAATATTTATTAATTAAAATATAATTTGCAAATTAATTAAAAACGCGCGTAAATAAAATATTATATTATATATTTTATAAATATTAAAAAAAGATATTTTATTTATTTTATTTTATATTGTTTTTTTTAATTTAAAAATATAAATAAAAATAACATTTTAAAAAAATTAAAAAAGAAGAAAATATTTTTTTAATATTTTAGTTCATATACTAGTTTATATGTAACTAAATTTAATTATTATTTATTATTTTTACAAAAAAAAAAAAAATAATTACATTATAATCAGAAATTATCAATAAAGGTATTTAATATTACTAAAAAATTAAATTATTTATTATTATAGATTATATAAAATTTATTAATTTTAAAATTATTAATAGTATTTTTTGAAAAAAATATTTTTTATTTATATATTTCTATATTTTGGGCTACAAAAATAATAGATAATTAATTTTTTTTTAAGAATTTAAAATTTTTAATACAATTTTTCTTAATAAATAAATAAAATTTTTAAATAAATCAAAAAAATTGTACATAAAAAAAAATGAATTTTTAAGAATTATTAAATAAAGTTTTTGTTGAATTAAGTGATTTTTAAATTTCTAAAAAATCATGTTCTAACATATAATAATTTATTAACACACCACCAATTTAAAATTATAAACATTAAAATTTTAAAGAAATAAATACACTCTAAACTAAATAAGAAACATAATTAATGTAAAGCTAAAATCAAAATACATAAGAATTTAATTTCACGCCAGAAAAAAAGTATGTATTTATCTAAAGTACGAATGAAAGTAATAAATTAACTACTTAAAGTTTTTTTTTTACGGAAATAATTTCGAAAAAAGTAACAAGACAGTTAAAAAGTAAAAAAATATAATATGAATAAATTTTTTATAATAATATTTTAAAAAATATAGTATAGTAAGTGAATTTTAAATTTGAAAAAGGATGAAAATACGATTAAAATATATAAAAATTTCTAAAAAAAATAAAAATAAGAAAAAAAAGAAAATTTTCTAAAGAAAAGTTTTAAATAATTTTTAAATTTAAAAATAATCTTTAAGTTATATTAGAATTTATAAAAAAAATTATATTAAAAATAATAAATATTATATTTTTATAATATTTGATTTATATATATTTTGTAATTAAACTTTTATATATTTAATTATTAAAAAATAATACAAAATAATGAATTATTAAAAAATTTAAATATTATAACAAAGATAAACATATATATAAATATATATATATATTTATATATATATATATATATATTTATTTTTATAAAATTAAATCATATTTTAAACTAAATGGGAAACGTTGATAATAAATAAAACGATTTTTAAATATACAACGATATAATTGATAAAAATACTATCTATAATGGTATAATTTTTTTTATATTACATAGTAAAAAAAAAAAATATTAATAATTTAGACTTAAAATTAATCAAATAACTTAATGATGATATTTATGGAAAAATAAAAGTTTTTTAAAGCACAAATTATTAATATGAAATAGCAATTATAAATGTTTTTACTTAAAATGAAAATTTAGTAAATGATATAAATTAAAATTAATTAAAATTAATACAGCTAAATAATGATAAAGTTGTATTATTATTATATTATAATAGTAGTTATATATCAACATTATGCTAAAATATTTGGAAACTATAATTTTATTATGAGTATTTTATATATATATATTCATTTATTTTGTATTAAAAAATATACTTATATATTTATATATAAATTTTAATTTATTAGGTATTTATCTTATAATTTATAATTTCATTTGACAAAAAGAAAATAAGAAGTTAACTTTTATTAAGAAAGTGAAATTTGGCATATTATATTTTCGGTTATATAAGGTCTTTATTCATTAAAAATAAATAATATACTTCATGGATCTATACGACCTGAAAACATATTAATAAATAAATAAGGAAAAATAAAAATATTACCATAAAGCGTTTTTAATTAAGCTAAGTATTTATTTTAGTATTTTATATATTTATTTTTTTAAAGAAACAAACTAAGTAATTATATGTAATCATTAATGGGATTATAAAAAGCTAATTATTTATCACCAATTTTATTAAAATAACTTGAAATGTAATAACATAACCCAATACATGATGTTATGAAAAGTGATATATTCTCATTAGGTTTGATAATATTAGAAACTTCTATTTTACATGATTAAGATATATTATATGATTATGAAAATTTCGATTTTGATAAGAAAGTTATTGAGGCAGATTTATAAATGGTAAAATATAAGTATATATATAAATATATATATATATATATATATATATATATATATTTTTAGTTATATATATATATATATTTCATTTTTTTTTATTTTATATTTATATATATTTCAGATTAAATTTAGATATAGTTAATAACTATATATTTTTTTATAATATGCTCTTATTTTAGAAGAGTAAAATAGGCCTAACATTGATTTTTTTATTGAATATTTATAAAATATTAATGTATAAGTTGCTGATAATTTATTCTAATTTAATTTACATTATAATTTTTATGATTAAAATACAAATAATTAAATTGATATTAATTCTTTAGATTAAAGTGATTAAAATAGTTCTTTTGAAAATGATGATACTTAATAATCTTTTTATGAAGGTTTTTTATATATTTTTATATTTTTATGATTTTATTTTTATTATTTTAGATTTTGAAGGACATATTTAAAGAAGTTAATGGACTATTTCTAAATGAAATAATTAATGATATTAAATTATAATATAATCATTATTTTTTAAAAATATTTATATTTATTCTTAAACTTAATATTTTTTTATTACTTTTTATAAATAAATTAATATTATATTAACATATAGAAAAACATTTAATTTTTTTTTTTACTGAAAATGAATTTTAATATAAATTTTTTTTATAATAAATATATAATTATGAAAAATAATTTAAATACTAGTAATTTTATTTATATATTAAAATAATAAAAAATATTAAATATATATTTTTTTATAAAATATTTATAAATAATTATTTTTATAATTTTTTCAAAAAATATCTTTATTAAATTACTTTATTTAATATATATTTTTATTCCTTATTAATAATTATGTAATTTAGATTTACTTAAATTCTTTTTTACTAAAATAATATTTTAATTAATATATTTTTATAAATATATAAAGATATATAAAGAATAATTAAGAAATTTCTAATTTATAATTTAAATCTTATTTTTTCTTCATAAATTCTTTATTAAGTAATAATTAATATAAATAAAGTATATTATATATAAATTTTAACCCACTAAAAATACAAACAAAAATAAACAAAAATAATAAAAATTATAAAAAATAAAAGCTAAAAAATTAACAAAATGTACTACATTAGAGCAATCCAATTTATCTTAAAAGGTCAAAGAGAATTTACAATAAAAGGTTACGATAAAACAGCTAAAAATTCAACCAATAAGACACTTAAGTAGACTTATCTAGTCAACATATAATTATAACTGGCGCAAACAGCGGTATAGGCTATTCTGCTGCCTATGAATTAATAAAAAAAGGTGCTTATGTCCATTTAGTTTGTCGAAATAAAGAAAGAGGCGAAGAAGCATTAGAAAATTTAAAAAAAGAGACAAATAAAGACTTAATTTCTTTACATTTATGTGATATGAGTGATTTTGATTCTATTAAAAATTTCGTAGAAGAATATTAAAAATTAAATGTTCCTTTAAATGCTTTAGTGCATAATGCTGGCACTATGAATAAGGATAAATAACTAACAAAATAAAATATAGAATATAATTTTGCCACTAATGTTGCCGGTGTGGCCCTTATGACTGAAAAGTTTATTCCTTTAATGGAAAAAACATCTTAGACTGCTGAAGATAAAGCAAAAGTTGTCCTAGTAAGTAGTGGAGGTATGTACACTTAAAAATTAGAATTTTAAGATTTTAATATGAATAAATAAAATTTCGATGGATAAGTATAATATGCCAAAAATAAAAGACTAACAAGTTGTTTTGTGTGAAAAATGGACATAATTATATACTTAAAAAACAGGTATTTAATTCTATTCAATGCATCCAGGATGGGTTAGATACACCTGTATTACCTGTAGCTATGCCAGAGTTTTATAAAAGATATAAAAATGTACTTAGGTAATGTTATTAAGGTTCGGATACTATTGTATGGCTTTTATGTATTAATTATAAAAAAATTAAAAGCGGAGAATTTTATTTTGATAGAGAATCTTAGAAAAAACATTTGTGTATTTCTTTAACTGGACATAATTAAAATGAGGTAGACGAATTTTATTAAAATATTTAGAAAATTATTAATTGATTTTTATTTTTATTTTTTTGTAATTAAATTTATATTTTTTATTTTTTTTTGTAAATTTATAATAGTTTTTATTGGTTACTATATGAATTAAAGTCAAAAATTTTCATATTATTATTATTTATTTATTATTTTCACAAAAAAAAAATATATAAATAAGTTTAAATATATATTTAAAATTGATTATTAAAACTGAACTTGAAAACGTAAAAATAAAAATGTATATTTTAATATAGGAGAAGTAAATGGGATTATAAAATGAAGTTAATTCAAATGATTAATTTAAAAAAGAATTAATATATTAAAATCGATAAATATTTTATATTGAACAATAAAACAATAATAATTTGCTTTTTGAAAATAAAAAAAAAATACTTATTAAATATTATAAAAAATTTATATTAAAAATATTAAATCTTTATATTATTTTAAATAATATATAAAATAATTATATAATAAATATATTAATAAAAAGAATATTACTAAAATAAACATCTTTTTATTTATAAAAATATATTTTAAAAAAGTTTTTTGGAAATTAAAATAAAAATATCATAAAATGAAGTTTAGGTTAATATAAATTAATTTAGTTACATAGATAATGTTATTTAGAATAAATTTAAAATATTTTTTTTTTTTTTTCAATATAAAAAAAAAGAATCTTATTTTTAAATATTTTTTGTTTATTTATAAAAAAAAATATTTTTATTAATTGGTATTTGATTTTCTTACATAAATTTATTTAAGGAAAATAATTAGGCAATAGTTTTTAAAATATTTGTCATTTAAAATAAAAATAAAATATATTATTCTTATTTATTATAATATACATTAAAATATAGAAATAAACCTTATGTTCTATGAAATATTAATTAAATATAATTTTCTTATGTAAAGTAATGTTAAATTATAAGTATTAATATTCCCCCCCTCATTATAATTAAAATAAAAACCCCCATTATAATTAAAATAAAAACTTTAGAATTAATTTTTAAAATTCATTAAGTTTTTGTATATATATTTTGATTTTTGTTTAAAAAAAATAAAAAAATTTAATTATTTTCAGTTGGTGGACAAAAAAAACTAATAAAATGTATATTTAATTTGAAATTAATTATTTTTTTATAAAAATGAATAATTTAAATAATATAAAGTCTATTTTTTAAAAATTTAAATATTTTTATTGTTTTATAAATTATATAAATACATTTTTTTTTAAAAAAAAAATGAGTAGTTTTTTCTAAAATAATAATTACCAAAAAAGATCAAAGTAGTTTTTTAAAAAGAAAATTATAATAATATATAAATTAAAAAGTGAAAAATATAAAGTGATTTTGACCACTAATATATTTAATATTTATTTAAAAAAAAAAAAGTGATTAAAAAGACGAATTATTGATTAGATGTAAAAATACAATCGATGAATTACAAGATGAACTATAAAAAGTAGAAAAAAAAAAGCAATAACTTTAATAATAAATCGAATAAAAATAAAGTTCATATATAAAATTGATTGAAGAAACAAATTAATATAAATCTTAATTAAGTATTTTCATTTTTTTTTATTTTGAAAAAAACAAAAACAAAAAAGATGAATTATATGAATTATTAAGACAAAAAGATAAAAAAATAAAAGATCAAGAGAATTATATAAATATATTATGTGAAAAATAGCTCATTAAGAATAAATAATATTCGATTATAATAATTAATTAAAAACAGTGACTGTATATCTTTAAAAACCCAACATATATAAATAGAAAAAACTCCATAAATAAATAATGAAAACTAATAATAATAATACAGTTTTCATTAAATGGAAAATAAAATGTAATAATCATATGAAATTAAACTAACTGAAGTAAATTAAAATATAAAAAGACTTTAATAAAAATTTGATTAAATAATTGCTTAAGATTAATTATAAAAAACTCAACCTAAATCCGATGAAGAAGAATAATATTAATTTGTTATTAGTAAATAAGAAAAATAAAGATATAACAATAGCTTATAGAGATAATAAGATTCAATTAACTCTACTAGAATTATAAAATAATAAAGCTTTTAACAATAAAATTATAATTAGTTAAACAATGTTTGTTCAAATAAACCTTTAAGATGTTAAACTTAAAAAAGTCTAAATTAAATTCCTAATCCTAAAATCAAAATAAATAATTAAAGAAATAGTTTAGCTAAAAAAGAGCCTAAAAAAAAAAGCTTAATCAAAAAAACAAGATCTTTTACATAAAGATTTTGAAAAATAAAATATATATATATATATATATATATATATAATTTTATCATATATAAATAGAAAATGAAAAAACTTTTCACATATACTATTCATCTTCATCTGTATTTAATTATTAATTTTCATTATAATTTTTTTTAAATTAACCAATAAAATCATTATTATTATCTTAAAAAAGCGAAAATTCATTATTTTATTATTTAATAATTTATAAGTTTTATTATTTTGAATATTCAAGTAAAGCATCTTTACCTTAATAAAAAAGTTTTTTATTTTTAAAGCCTTAATTTTTATTTATTTCTTTTATTTTTCTAATATCTTCTAAATCATCAACTTAAATTTTCACTTTCATTTCTTTTAATTCTTTTTCGAATTAAATTCTTCTCTTTTCTTAAATATAAATGGGATCATTTTTTACATTTCTACTCAAAATTACATTTTATCTTTAAATTTCAGCACTTTTTTATAGTTTTAATTCATTTAATTTTTAGTTTATTTCTATTTCGGTTAAATTTTCAGCATTTTTAAAATAAAAATAATCATTAATTTAATCAATAAAAACATATAAAACGCCTCCTAAAATAAATACTATAAGAATAAAATTCTTATTAGGCGAAGAATATTTATTTTAATTATATTTTTATCTATATTCATTTTAAAACTACATATATTCATCATTTAATTTCTATTTATTTTAATTTTAATAAACATTTTTATACATATATTCTCCCTAGTCATTATATTATGAATAATTATATTAAGAATTCATATACTATTGATTGGTTTACTAGTTAAATTAATTTTTTTAAAAACCAGGATTTCCTTAAAAACCGTAATTACCTTAATAACTAGAATTAGTAGTATTTTAATATATAGAATTATCATATTTTTTTCTTTATTCAGGATCTTTTAATTCATTATAAGCTTATGTTATTAATTTAAATTCTTCAATAGACATTTAGTTTTGTGGTTTTTCTTAAGAATTTTCTTTATCTGGATGAAGATATTTTGCTTTTTCAAAATAAGCTTTTTTAATTTATTCTTAGGTGTCATCTTTGTTTACTCCAAGTATTTAATAATATGTTTTTTGTTAAGAAGAAGTTGAAAATTTTAATTATATTTTAATAAAGTTTTTTATATATTTATATTGATGTTTTATTTTCATTTTATTTCAAGTATTTTTTTTATTTATTTTTTTAAAAAAAAGGATTTTTTTCCTTTATTGTTTCTTTTTTTATAATTAAGAAAAATATATTATTATTAAATTTAAACTTTTTATTTATTTAATTTCATGAAAACTACAAACAAAAATTTAATAAAAATAAGTAAAAATAATTCAACTTAGAACTAAAAAGTATTATTTTATTTACAGTAAAATAATCTAAAATATATACTTACGAAAAAAATAATAAAAAAAAGAATAATTCAAAGAATTAAATACATTAAATAATATAAAAAATTCAAACTAAAAAATATATATTAAAAAATCTAGAGTAATAGATAATAATTAATTAATTATTTAATGGAATTTATATTTTTAAAAAATAGATTTTAATTAAAAGATTAAATTTAAATAAGAAAGAATATTGAATTTTACGAATAAAATCAATTATAGAATGATTTAGTTTATATTAACTTTGGTTTATGGTAGAATTACATTTTCTTTAATTATTTTTTTTTTAAAAAAAAATGAAGGGATAATCAAGCAAATTATGAAGATATTTAAGAATTATTTTAAAACTTGAATAAATATACATAATTACAGAAACTTATTTTAATATTAAAGTTTTTAACATTTGTTTATTATTGAATATATAATATTTAAAAGCAAAAACTAGTTAAAAAATATTGATTTAGAAGATTGTTTATAAAAATTAATAAAAATAGAATAATTAAAATACTTAGATATTGCTTTATCGTAAAATATATATAAATATTTATTTAAAGAAATCAAAAAATTTTTTGTTTTATTTTTATTTACTTTTAGAAATAATTAAATTGATAATTAAATTTGCTAAATTTTATTAAATAATCTACCTTTATTTATAAATTTAGAAGAATTTTCATTATATTTAATGTAATTTGTTTTTAAAAAAATAAAAAAAAAATTATATAAATAAAAAAATTGTTCTTAATTTAAGGAATTCAAATTTAAAAGATATTCATTTAATAATTTAAGGATTTAAAAATAAAGAAAATTTAAAGAAATTAAAATTAAACTTATAATAAAATAAAATCGGATAATAAGAATTCGAATTATTTATGAAATAACTACCTTAATTTAAATAATTATTAGAATTTAAATTAGATTTTTAGTAAATTTATAATAAAATATTAAAAAAAAAATATCTAAACTAATTAGATAAAATAGTATAACCAATATATTATCTTTATTTTCAGTTATTTCTAATCTAGAAAGTCTTATTTACTTTTAAATTAATTTTTAGTAATACATATATAAATAAAATGTATTTTTATCGAATAAATATATAAAGAAATAATAAAATAGAAAAAATTGAAAATATAATTTAAACTTATAAATAAAATCCTTTTTTATTTTATAATATGATTAATTTTGAAATAGCATTACCAGATAGTTTACATTTAAATCAATCTCAAAATATTATTAAATAGAAAAAAAATTATTATGTTTTTTAGTTAGTTTTAATAAATTTATTGCAAATGAAATGAAATTTAATCCCTAATACTTACTTTTAGATTTTTATGTATGAAAAACTAATATATATGAATTTTATAAATTATAAATAATTAAAATTAAATAAATAAAATATTATTATTTATAATTAAATAAATAAAACATTATTTTTAATTTTAAATTTAAATTAAAAAAATATGTTGTTAAAAGTTTGAATTTAAAAAATTTCAATTATTAGTTTATAATATATAATAATATTAAATTTTATTTATATTTATTTTTAATTAGTTTATTATTTTTTCAAATAAAATAAATACAAATATAAATGAAATTTTTAAACATTTAATTTTACTCATTATAAAACAAATATGATAAATATTAAAAAATGAATACATATAATACTATATTATTTTTAAAAATTAATAATCAATTATTGAATATGAAAATTTTTTAAATTAAAGTATATATTTCCTATTTAAAAATATGTTTAAAATAATAAATTAAATTAAATAGCTAATGCATATTTTTTAACTTTTCAATAAATTTAAAATTTATTTAAAGAATATTTGAAAATAAAATAAAATATTTATTTATAATAAATATTAATATAAAAAAGAATTTTTACTATTATTTTATAACAATATAATAAAAAATAAATTAAGTATTTCAATAATATTGATAATAATAAATATTGACTAATAAATATATTATAATATATTTTTTTTTTAGATAATTAGTTAAATATATAAGTTATAATACAAAATCAGGATAGTTATTGGTTATTTTATATTAATATTTGCAATTTTTAAAAAGATAGGATAAAAAGAATTCTAATTTACTTAGCAAGATATTAAAAAAAAATTGAATAATTAAAAAATAAAAATCAATTGAGCCAAAAATATAAAAGAAATATAATAAAATGTAATATTCTTTTAGAAATATAACAAAATATATTAATATTATTTAATTTAATATTTTTTACTAAAATAAAAAATTGATGTGTTTCAAATATATAATTTAGTTAAAAAATATATATTATGTTATTTATATAAAGAATTTTTTAATTAATTACGAAAAAGATAATATTTCTTAAAAATTACATGCTGTTTTTAATTAAAATTTAATTTTAAATTAAATACTGAAAGAAACATATATGAAGAAAATATTAAATTATTATTAAAAGTTAGAATGAAAAATAATATGCGAATAAATATATATATAAATAAATATATATATATATATATATATATATATATATATATATTTATATTTATATTTTTTTTATACATATATATAAATAAATAAATAATTATATTTAATACTTTAACAATTCTTTTAACTTAATGGTTAACAAAATATATACCAATATTAATTATACTTTTTAAAACAAACAAAATAAATTTAAAAAACATTAACATAAAAAAAACATCATTTTTCAAGCATCATTTATAATTCTTATTAATCAATTTATTTAGCATCATTATTTTCTTCTTCAATTTTATTATTTTCTCCTTCAATAAAATTTTAAGGATTGTCAAAATTCATTATAATTATTTAATTTTTTTATTTAATAAGCTCCACATTATATTAAGCACATTTACTAGTAATTTCTCTAACAAATCCCGTCATTTTTTTAATTTTATTTAAACAAACTTGAATAATTCTAAAAATATAAAATATATATATATAAAAAATTTAATTATAATTATATTGCTTATCAATAACATCTAGTTTTAAAGGTGCTCCACCGGGTTTATGAATATTACAAATATCATTATAAATATTAACTGAAATAGTAATTCTTCCTTCCATTAATTATTCTTCTTAAGCAAGAGGATCAGCTACTAAAAGAGTCGCATTTTTAAATAGCGCAAAAGTAAAAGGAATAGGCATATGATGAATAGATAATGGTTATGGATTTTTATCTGGATGAATTTTTATCTTCGATTATTATTCAATTGAAATATATGGTTTTCTAAAATGCAATAAGCTTATCATTACACATAAATATATATTATCAATAAGATTTCCTCCATTTGAAATTACTGATGTTTCCACTGTTATATTCCATACTTTTTTTCCTGTAATTATACATAAACTTGCTACATCTATTGCTCTTTTATATATTTTTTATTTTGTTTTGAATTAAAAAAATTACTTTGATCCTTTTATAATTTTCTCTAATAATTTTTATATTTCGTTTGAATATTCTTTGAAATTTTACAAGTTTTATTATTATTCGTCTTATGTGGATGATAAATCTACTTTAAAAAACAAAAAACCTTCGTTTGGCTTTTCTTTTTTTGGATCTGTTATACTTGAATGCGTTTTAGTTGCTATATGTGTGTCTCCACTTATTAATTCAATTTCGCCTGGATTTAATCCAAAATGAACTTCGATTTTACGACTATTTAATAATGTTCTTCCATCTAATCTTAATTCTTATTCTAATGATTTTAAGCAAAATTCTTTATCATTTTAATTTAATGTCTTCATTGTATTATATTTTATTAATTTTTATATAAAAAAATCTTAATATTATTTTTATATTTAATTTTATACTTTTATATTATTCTTAAAAATTTATGTTATTTTTTATTAATTCTTTTATTTATTTCGTTAAAAAAAATAAAAATATTAAATTTATTTTAATCAAAACAAATTCTATTAAACACATGAATTCGGTAAATGGATCTCCGAAAACTTAAAATGATAAATTAAAAAGAACATTTTTAAAATAATATTAAATTTCAAAAGCATAAATACAAAAAGTATAAAATTTAAAATATATATTTATCATATGTATTTTATTTTTAATTTAAAAAAAGAAATAATACAAAAAAGCATTTTTCAATCTTAAAACAATAGTTGAAAATGATATATATAATATAATATCTCCATATTATAAATTGCAATCATATTATAGATAGTTTTACATTATTTAAAAAATAATAGAAAAATAATTAATAAATCATTTTCTTAAAAAAAAAGAAAATTAAAACAATTTAATATAATTAAATAATAATTAAATTGATATTTTTTATGAGTATTTAGACATTTATTTATAAAATTAAGATAAAGATTTTAATAATGAAAATTAAAATAGCTATTAAGTATCATTTGAGGAACTTAAATTAATATTTAATATATTCTACATGAATACTTAAATATTATTAAATAATTATTATATAGCAAAAACATAAGAAAAATAATTTTTAGCTTTAAAATATTTATTATAAGCTTAAAATTTAGTTAAATAAACACTATACGTTTAAGTAAAATATTTTAATAAATAATTAAAATTAAAATTAAAATTAAAAAAGTGTTAAAATTTGTTATATTTATATATAAAAATTGTAATTTTAATTAGTAACTTTTATATTGATAATAAATTGTATAATTATAGCATTTCTTTATTATTATAATAATTGGAAAACATTCATATATTAATAAATATTAGTTATATAGAATTATCATAAAATCAGCAATTTGTTATTTATAAAAGAAAAAAAAAGAATTTAGATTTTTGAAAGTGATTAAATTAATAATTCATTTTCTATATAATTTAGTTTATTTATTTGAATTATAATTTGAAATTAGAAAGGCTTTTGAGAGTTTTTAATTAGCGGCTTATTTTGGAAAATGCCTCCAAACAGATACTAATGACGAATTTAGAAATAATTTAAATATCTTATGTATTGATATTAATAAAAAAGTAGAATTTTTTTATATATATACTTATTTTTAGTTTTTTCTATATAGTATTCCTAATTTTTGTTAGAACTTAATGATATAAACATGTTAGCATAGAAAATTTTATATAAAAATGTAAATTAATTACATATAGAAGAAAAATAATATAAAATAGAAGAAAAATAAGAAAATTATATAGATAATTATTTTTATCAAAAAAATAATATTAAGCAATTGAACTATTAATAATTACTAATAGTATCATAAAAAAAAACATATAAAATGTTTCGCAAAATAATGATAAATAATATTAAAATACTAAAGAAGATGATTATTAGTATAAATGTATAAAAAATTGTAATTTATAATAAAATAATAATGTTAAATAAAAATAAAGTATTAATGAAAAAACTTTTGATAATTAAACATAAACTTAACAATATATTAATTAAGAAACTTAAGAAACTTAAATAACTAATATAAGTTTTTAAGCTAATGAAATAAAATAAAAAAAAAAAAAATAGAAAAATAATAATGAGTAGAAAAATAATTAAATTAATATAATTTATAATATTATATTATATAAAAAAATTAAAAAAGTAGTATAAAAAGTTAGAAGAAAATTTAAAGGATAAATATAATGAAAACTAATAATACAAAAAATTAAAGCTTATTGTAAAAGATATTTTAATAAAAAAATAAAGTTAGATATAATATAAAATAAAGAAAAAAAAGCATATCATAAAATAAATTTAAAAATGATATAAGTTAAATAAATTAAAAAATTGAAAAAAATTAATAATAAACATAATAATAACAATAATAATAATAATAAAATAATAATAATAATAATAATAATTATAATAATAATAATAATATTAAAATATTAAAAATAAATAATTCTAATTAAGTATTTATTATTTTAAATAATTATATAATATTATATATTTTTATTTATTTATTAATTTTTTTTTAATATTTATTTGCTTTTAAAGATAGTTTTTCCATAAATAAAACATATAAATTTGTTGAAACAAATAATTTAATTAATCAAAATTATCAATTTATTCCTTTTAATTAGTATTTTTTTAAAAAAACATAAATTTTTATATTTTTTGCTTACATATAATAGAATTATTAGTGAGACTAATGATTGTATAAAAAGTATTTCATATGATTAAAAAAATATAGATTTTTGTAGGTAAATGATAAATTAAAAAAAAGCTGAAGATTTAGGATTATTTTTTTAAAATAAAGATTTTTATAAATAAAAAAATTATTCTAAATATATTCCAATAACTAATGTAAATTTATTTTATTTTAAATTTTTATATTTTTATTAAAATAAAAAGTATTAAAAATAAATAATGCAATCATAATATTTGGTTTAAAATTATATAGCTTAAAAAAAAATTTTTAATAAAAAATTAATGAATAACAAAATAATTAATATAAAGAAAATGAAAATTTAATTGAATATGAAAATGATAAGACTAAAACTAAATTGAAAAGTATTATATTAAAGCATAAAAAAGTGTTTCCAATGCCAAAAATAAGATAATTCTTTATTGATTAAATAAAATATTAATTTTATGAATAATCTAAAGAATAATAAAAATAAATAGTGTTTAAAAATAAAAGCGAATAAGATTTAAAAATAACAGAAAATTAATTATAAAATGAAAAATTAAATTAATTAAAGAAAAACTTTTTAAATTAATAATTCATTTAAAATAAAATTTTCACTTATAATAGAGTATTATTGAATAAAGTAATATTAGAGTAGAAATAATAAATAAATTAATAAAAATAAAAAGTTAGATGTAATTCTTTATATATTAACTAAAATAAAAATATTGAAAAATCCAAGAAAAAAAGGTATATGAATAATATATATATATATTAAAATCTATAATTTATTTTTATAATTGTAATTTTTTTTAAAGGTTTAAATATATTTATGAAAATTATTAATTGTTTTAAAGCTTTTAAAAATATATAAAAATATCGAAAATATAAAAGTATTAATAAGAAATATTTAATGGTAATTTTAACAATTAATTTAATTGATTAAAATAAAAATAAATAAATATAAAATACATTATTAATATGATAATAGTTTGAAGAATTAATTTTCTATTTTATATTATATATATAAATAATATTTAATACTAATAAATTGATAATTATAAATATAAAATATAATATATTATAATATAATATACTATATTTTTTTTGTTAATAAATCTTATTTAATTTATTATTTATTTTTATTTAAATTATTTTCATTTTTTTTACTTTATTTTTTATTTACCAAATAACTTATATCCATTTTTTTTCTTTTAATTTTTTAAATACTAAAAAACTTAAAATAAATAAAATATTTATTAAAGATTTAATAAATACTTTATATTATATATTTAACAAAGAATAATTATAAAATTATTATTTATTAAATTCAAAATAAATATATATGTATATAAAAAAAAAAATTCAATATTTTTTCTTAACTTAAACAAATTCTTAAACAACTTCTATTGTTTCAGAAACTTAATTAGGATTATATTAAGGAATATAATCAGCAACAGTAGTATTGGTTGTTTATTAAGATTTTCTAATAATTTCATCAATATTATCAGTGAAACTTTATCTAACAACATTTTTACTTCTTTTAATAATTTCAGATTCATCTTATTATTTTTATTAATTCTATTTTCCAATTTACATTTATAATTCTAAAATAAAATTATTTAGCCTTTATATTTCTTAATTTTTTTCATTTATAATTCTTTCTAATCTAATTTTGTTTAAAAATAAAATAAAATAAAATAAAATAAAAACAAAATACTAATTGATTTTATTTTATAAAAAGTCAATTTATTATACAAGCAATGTAATTTTTTCTTCAAATTCTGAATTATTAGTTTAAATTTTTATATTTGAATAATTTTTTATTTATAATTCTAGACTAGAAATCTAGTTTTTATATACAGTAATCTAAGTATTTTAATATTCTAATTCTGTAATCTATTTTCTTAATTAAATAATCAAATTTTCATATTCTAATATTTTCTTTTGACAAGATTCCAAAGATTAAGTCAAATATACCTATTTAACTTCCCATTAACTATCTTTTTCTTATACATTACCTTATATTTATGTGATTTTAATAGTTAGATTATTAATTTATAAATTTAATTTTTAGATATCTTAGTCACTTTGTAATAATTATTATTAATAATATTTTGAAGTTTCTTCTAATTATAGATTTTTTTACTATAAAATTTGATAATCTTATAATTTTAATTCTAATTGATTTCTAGATTAATTTTAATTACCCAATTCTTTCTCATAATATTATATTTTTTATTCATAAAATTAAACTGACTATGTTAATTAGGCTATTTTAATTTCCAAATCATTACTTTTGCTTAACCCACCTTCTAATTCTTTTTCTCTTTTAGACCTTTTTATCAATTCATTTCTAAGTTGTTCTTTTTCTTAACTTGAATTATTAATTTGTATATTCAACTAGTTTATTGTTTGTTAGAATTCTTCCAATTTTAAACCCTATGTATTTCTCTAAAATTATAATTATGTTAATTCTTTTTACTAACGAACATTTTCCTCAGATTATCTTTTTAATAAAATTTAAAGGTTTTCGTTTTCGCTTTTTAAAAGCATATAATTTTGTTCTAATTTACCCATTTCAAGCTTTAAAGAATTAACTTAAGTTATAAAATTAATGTCTTATTAATTATTAGATGTAGTGTTTTATATTTAGATTAATAATTATTAATTTTATTATTCTAATCTAATTATATTTTTAAGTATTTTTTTTTATTGTTTTATTATATAATATATTTATTAAAAAAATTATATTTTAAATTAAAATTACTATGTAATTTACTATCTTAATTCGGCAACTAAAGAACTATCTTCTTCTGTGTTTTTTTCAATATAAATTGGTTTTTAAATGATTCTTTCTTAAACAAAAGCAGGTTAAGTAGTTAAAGTGTAAATAGGTACTTATTAAACTTATTAACTTATTTATACTTATTGTTTTTATTGTACTTATTAAACGTATTATATTTATTATGGTTACTATAATTATTAAATTTTATAAGTAGTAATAGGTTAAGTATTATAAATTATACTTTAAGCTATAGGTAAAATTTGCTAAGAAGGATTTTAAGATATTAACTATTATTAAGATTTTTATTATAGTAAAACTGGATTTCGTTAAGGATATTGGGTTTATTAAATTGCTTATCCTTATTAAAAATCATCAGCTTAAACAGTTTTATATTTAGGAAATTATTAAATATATGTTTAAGAATTTTATTATTATTAAAATTATTATTATTAATATTATTATTATTATTATTATTATTATTATTATTATTATTATTATTATTATTATTAGATTAAAAATGCTCTTGAGTTTGTAAGTATTTCTCCTGTATTTTTAACTTGCATCTATTAGTTAGACTATTAATTTATCAATTATTATATGCGAGGTGGACTTTAGGTTACTTATGATTGATATTTTTATAATTTTTGATCGACTTATTAATATCTTTAATTCATTTTTTTTTATTAAATTATTTATAATTTTTTATTAATAATATATTAAAGTTTTATTTTTAATTAAATAAAAATATATTATTATTATTATTTTTTCTATTATTTATAATTATATAAATATTATAATATATCTTATTATTTTAAATAGAAAAAATAATTTTTTTAATATATATAATATTAAATTTTAATTATTTATTAAATAATTATATATATTTTTTAATTAGTTATTTAATATTTTTATATATAATATTTTTTATTTTTAAAACTATTATATTTAATTATTTATATTCTAATGAATTTTTTTTAATGCTTATGCTTATGTTTATCTTTTTTTTAATTTTTTAAAATATAAAGAATAAAAAAATTAATTTATATTTATCTTTTTTTTTTAATAATTTTTTTTAAATATTTTTTTTATTTTAATCTAAAATTTTATTTTTATATCTAAAAATTCATTTTTAATTTTTTAATGTTTACATAATATAATTTATTTATTTTTAATTTTAAAAAAACTTGGTTAACTAAATATTTAATTTATTAAAATTTTAAAAGTATATATAATGTGTATATAAATTTTATATAAAATAAATATTTTTATTTAATAAAAAGCAAAACATGATTTTTTAAATTTATTTTATTATTTTAAATGTTTAGTATCTATTTTTTTTAAATTATGAACAGAATTAATAAGATTATTTTATTCATTTTATTAATGTTTAAATATATATTTTTTTTTTTATTATTAAAAATAAAATTATTAATTATTTTTATTTTCTTATAAATTATATTTAATCAGTATTTTTTTATAATATTAGAGCTAAAATAAATTTACAAAATATATAAATAAATGGAATTATAAAATTAAAGTTTACTACCAAATAAACAATATTAATAATATCTAACAAAAGCCCATACTACTAAAGGTATAAATATAATAAACTATAACTAAAATTATTTTCATTTATTTTAGGAGAATTAATATTTATAATTAGCTCATTTGTATTAAATTATTAATAATTTTAAAATCAAGGATAATTAGGATAAATATTAGTATATGTTAGCTAATCTAAGACATAAATTAAATAATATAAAGGATAATGTAATAATAATAATAAAATAATATTATAAAAATAAAATAAAAAAATAGTAATAAAATCTGAATGTTTAAATTAAGAAATATAAATTTCAGATTAATATTATAATTAAATTTTAAACTTTTTTAATGAAAAAATCGAAAACGTAATAATAAAATTAGATGATAATGAAGAATCAAATTAAAAATAAGTAGATTTTATTTAAATTATTTTTTAATTATTTATGATATAAAAAAAATAAAATAAAATAGATGAAAATATAATAAAAGGCTAATATTAATACTCATGTATAATTTAAATATATATTTAAATACATATATATATATATATATATATATATATATATATACTTTTTTTTATAAATTAGTATAATATACTAGAAATTACACTAAATTAATGTTTAGGTGATGTTTCATTAGAATAAATACTTGATTAAATATAAAAAGTATATAAAAAAAAAGAGGAGACTATAAAAGATTTAAAGTTTTCATTAGAATAAAAAATTCAAGAAATAAATAAATTAACATAATAATTGGCTATATAAGAAGAAACACATTCAAAAAACATGAAAAATATAATTAATAAATTCTCTTTATTACTAAACGAGAAAAAAAAATTAATATTAGAAAAAATAAACGGAAAAAATAAACAATTATATGAAAAAATAATAGATAACTAATTATATTAGCCTTCTATTAATATAATTTAATTATGTAAAAAAAAAATTAGATTATTTTTATATTTTTTTAATAAAAAAAAAGAACAAAAGCATAATGATTTATCAATAACTGAAAAAAGTTTGCTTAAAAACGATAATCTTTTGACATAAAAAATTTTAGAAAATTAAGCAAAACCGAACTTTACTTAAGATAAAATTCCAAGTAAATAAATACTTAAAAGAAGGTTTTAAAGATTAAATGAATAAGATAATGATGAAGATATTTAATTGAATTCATAAGAAATAGATGAATTTGATATTTAAACTGAATGAAAAAAAAATATTATAAAATATAATATAAGTATATATTCTATATTTTAAATTTAATATAATACTAGATTTTATTATTGATAATTTCTTATTATTTTTATTATGTAAAATAGTAAAAATAATAAATTAATATTTAAATGCTTTTTTTTCTATAATTATTTATTTATAATTTTTTTTATATGAAAATTATTATTATTTTTATATAAAATAAAAAATAATCATTTTAAAGATTATCTTGCTTTTTCAAGCACTTCTTTTTCAATTTTTGGATAATTTGGGAAAATCTCAAGAATTTTCTTACAAATATTTATACAATCAACAAATCTCTTAGCTTTTAAATAATTGAAACTCAATCTAAAAGCAATAGAAGCTGATTTTTCATTAGTTAATTTATTTGCTTTTTCATAATGAGTAGCTGCGTCTACATAAGAACTTTCTTTTTCTTTAATAAGTCCCATATATTCTTCAGCTTTTCCTTTTTTTTAAATATCTAAATAAAATAAAGATATATTTATATATTATTACCACAAGACTAATTATATTTAAGACATTTTTTAAGGATTTCTTCAGCATTATCATATTTCTATATAGAAACATAAGAATCAGCATATAATAGCCATGCTCTTTCCAAATCATCACCGTATTCAGTCAAGTAATTCTTTTTCCATAAAATCTTTAATAAATTTTTAGCCTCAGTACTTTTTTTTAAATGAATTTCCCAATAGCTAAGGCTAACATAGCAGGTATATATTCATTATTAGCTTTTAAAATATCAGTTAAATTTTTAATTCCTTATTCTAATCCTCCTTTATATTTATTTCCACCTAAAAAATAAACATAACTTTCCATAACTAAATATCTCAAATAAGATGATCTCGCCTACATTTCCCTTAGTAAACTCTCACAAGCTCTTAAATTTATTTCATCAACTATTTTAGCACTTTCATCTACATTACTATAGTATAAATCTTAATCAGGATTTAAATATATATCAATCATATTTACTAAAGATTCTTCAGCATACTAAATTGATTTTTTAGCTTTAGAAAATTCATTTAGAGCATCTTTCGGGCATCTATAAAAATATAAAATAAAAATATAAATATAAATATAAATAGATAAAATAAATGTTTATAAATAATAAAAAATAAACTATATATACTTTAATATATATATAAATATATATATATATATAATATATATATATATATATATATAAATACTTATTTAATATATTTTTTAATTATTGTTTGTTCATTTTTATTTTTTTTTATTAAATATTTAAAATAAATAATATTTTTTTTTTTTATTTATTTTAAATTTACTTATATATTATTTATATATTTACCTGTTATATTTATAAAATAAAGCTTTACAATAACACAATCCTGGATCGTTTTTATTAGTTGCCTTTTTTTCTGCTCTTTCTATGTATGCATTAGCCTATTATATTTAGAAAGTTCTTCTAAAAAAGTCTATTAATTTGGACAAAATACCATAATTATTTGGTCTATCTTATAATATTTTCTTAAATTATTCTATAGCTTATGAATAATCATTTTTTTATAAGAGAAGTTCTGCTAAAGTTAAAGACGCGAAATCATTATTTGCATTTAATTTTAATAAAATATTACATTTGTTTTCACAATCTGCTTTTTGTCCACCATTTAAATATATTTCAGCTTCCAATTCTAATACATTTTCCTAATCTTGTACATATTTATTACATTCTTATAAAATAGCCAATGCAGCTTATTCATTTCTTTCATATTTTATAGTATATTTCGCTAATTCTAAAAACAACTATCCTATATATTTTCTTTCATTTTCTACATCTTCGCTTTCCTGTTTTGCTTTTTCTTTATTTTTATATATACATATATATATTTTTATATAAATATTTATTTATTGCCTTATATTAAATACCTATAACTTCTGTTTATAATTAGATAGCTTTTTTAATAGCTTTTCTATACATTTCAATAGGCTTAATTTCATTTGGTGTTTATTTTTTTAAATGTAATTTAGCAATTAAATAGAAACCTTACATATTTTTTTTTAATACACTAAAACTTTTCTCCTAATACTCATCTAAGGTAAATACTTCAGGTCTTAAAACCTATTCTGCTCTTTTAAAATTTTTAATCTGGATGCATAACTATCCTAAACCTAAAATAAGATCTATTCTTTTGGGATTCTACCCTAAAGCATTTTCATAATAATCTAAAGCTCTCTAAAAGTCATGGGTTTAGCATAAAGAGGAACCTAAAAGCCTTATAATTTCCTAATCTTCGGGTTTTAAAATTGCGGCTTTTTCATAAGCCTTGGCTGCGTCTTCCATTTCTCTAATTTTTACTAAAGCATCTCCTAAAAGCTTATAGTTTTCAAAACTTTAATCTAAATCAACCATATCAGTGTAGCATTTTGCATAATTTCTCTTATCTCGTAATTATTCTAAATAAACATCAGCCAATATCTATTTAGCTCTTAAAAAATAAGGTGAATCTTGTTAAACTCCTTTCAAAATAGAAATTGCTTTTTTCACATCGCCTGAATTTATGGCAATTTCAGAATTCGCAATAAATACATTTACCTCTTCGGGAGTATTCGCAAACTAACCGATGGCTAAATTCATTATTTTTTTAGCATCTTTTGCTTTGTTATTCTTAGATAAAGCTTTTGCATATAAAAGGAATATTTAACATCTATCTTTTTCACCAAACTAAAGTATTTATTGTTGATTATTTGAATTTTTTTGTATATTTTAATCCTTAACTTCCGGTATTTCATAAGCTGCTTCCATTGTTTATTCGCAGTTAAGGAAATTTCCCATTGCATATTCTACTTCACCTTTCACAAGCATGAAAAGAGGATTTTCTCTTATCATAAAATTATTAGAAATAGCCTATTGTAAATTATTTTAAGCTAAACTGTAGTTTTTACTCTAAGAAGCTATCAAAGCAGATAAAACATAAGCTTCTTCATTTTTAGAATCGAATTCTATTACTTTATTTATACTTTTTAAAGCATCACTTTATTATCCTAAAGACATTTTACCCTTTGCTAATAATAAATAAGCTGACACTAAGCCAGGAATTTATTTAGTAATTGTATCAAGCAATTTAGTACCTGTATTATATATATATGAATATATATATATATATATATAAATATATATATATATATTATATATATTTTATATATTTATAAATCTTTTTTTATTTTATTTTTTAAATTTTATTTACCTTTCGCAACTGAACCATTTGATGGTTGATTTCCAGAAAGCATTTCTTTCATACCGATCTAACTGAGATAGGCTTGAGAAAGTTATAAAAGGAAATTTGGATTTAATTAAATGTAATATTCGAAGTTTGGAGATAATAATTTAGTACTTTATATATGAAGTTTCAAAGCCTTTTTTTTATATATATATATTTATATAAAAAAATATTATATATATATATATATATATATATATATATATATATATATATTTTTAAATATATATTTATTTTATTACTTCATCAACAAATCTTATAGTTCCTTTAGGATCATTTTATGTTTTTTTAGAAGCTAATAAATATTCTAAATATGCTATTTCCGGAGTTCTTTCTTCTTACGAATTTATTTAATTTAAAAACTCAATTTATTACTCAGCATCTTCAATAACTCCTTAATATAATCTACATTAAATCATTCCTATTAAGCAATCTATTTTTGTTTCATCTAAAGC
The DNA here is from genome assembly GCF_000220395.1 of Ichthyophthirius multifiliis. Lineage (NCBI taxonomy): Eukaryota > Ciliophora > Oligohymenophorea > Hymenostomatida > Ichthyophthirius > Ichthyophthirius multifiliis. The sequence continues at coordinate 163,794 of NW_004086444.1, forward strand.
AGCTGCTTCTTAAAATAAACCATAAGCTTTTTCATAATCATTTAACTATTATAAAATATTTATAAATTTATATATATATATATATATATGTATATATTTATATATATATATATATATATATATATATATATATATATTTATATATATATATATATATTATTTTTTTATATATAATACCATTAAATATTAAACAGCTAATTCTGAAGCATAATTGGCATTTAAAGGATTGCTTTTTTTACACTAAAGGCATAAGTTTAAAGTTGTATTTAAAATTTGTTTATTTTTTCCTGATATTCTTGAAAATAATTAAGCTACTTTATGCATTAATTAAGTATTTTTCTATTCCTATTTTTATATTACTTTTATTAAAATATCAAGCTTTTCACATCCTAATTCAATATCTCCTTCTCTTATAAAAGTAATAAAAGCCTACAATTATAAGGCTATTATATTATTAGGTTCATCATATAAAATTTAAGATACAGATTCTTATAATTATTCCCAATTTCCTAACTATTATAGTATTTTTTAATTAGTTTTAAAAATTAAATAAAAAAAATATATTTTTACAATCATCAGAAATTTAGCTTTTTCAATTTAAACAGATTTAAAATCAGTATAAAGAACAATTATTTCATTTAAAGTATTTAAAGTGACTTCGAATTTTCTTTTTAATTCATTAGCTTTTGCCCTTCCCATTAAAGATTCAATATTTTTATTTTAATCATTTTATTCATTATATAAAGCTTCGAAAAGTTCAATTGCCTTATCTACATTTTTAGTTGATCCTTCCAATAAAAAAGACCAAGCTTAAGCTATTCTAGAATTAATCCCTTAAGATTATATATCGTCTAAAAGTTCTTTAGATTTCCTATGTTCTCCACTATAAGAATAGAATAAAGAAGCTAAACATAATGCTTTATCATTTGTTAATCTTCTTTCTGCTTATTCTTCAAATTTTAGATTTTATAAAGCTTCCTTTTATTTAATTTTATATATATTTTATTTTTTTCAAATAAATTTAAAATATTTACTCTATCAACTGATTAACAACTTTAATGATAATAAATTAATGCAATAATTGAAGCATATTATATTTCTTTTTTATGATATATTTAAGTTAACTCATTTATAGCTTCATTTGGAGATCCTTCTTAAAAAAGTCCAAATGCTTTCCAAAACACAAAACTGGGATCACCTATGGCTTTATATTACTATATATATATTAATAAAAATATTTAGTTTTAAAAAATCTTATATATTTATTTAATTTACTTCATTGCAATATTTTTATAATGTCTACCATAAATTTTCACGGATATAATATTAAACATTACTTTAAGCTATTTATATTTATTAATATTTTTATTAATTTGACATAGATTTATTTTTATTATTGTTTTATTTATTTGATTTTTTTTATTTTATTTTTATTTAAAAAAAAAAAAAAATATTATTTATTTAATTTTTGAATTTTTTCTTAAAAAATTATAATATAAATATTAATTTATATAAGTGTTTTAATTCTTTATTTTTTATAATTGAGATTTTGTTTTATTCAAAAATTATGACTATTTATTTAAATTAAAAAAAAAAAATATTATAGATACATAAGATAATTAAATTTTTTTAAAAAAAACTATAAAATATTGATAAACAATAAATAGTTATAAAAATGAAATTTATAACAAAAATTAAAAAATAATTTAAAAATAATTAAATTTATATTTATTAATTAATATGTATATATATAAATATATGTATATAAATATAAATATATATATATAAATATAAATATATATATAATATCAATTTTCTACAAATTCAATATCTGCTTCTCTTGGTTTCTTTAAATTAAGTTTATTAAATTATTTTCTTCTTTCAGATTCTTAAATTAAAATTTAATCAGGTTTAGGATAAGAAATTACAAGTGTATTATTTTTATAATAGAAAGTTTATTTACCATTTTATAATTTAATATTAGCTCTTTACATATCACCGATTTGAATTTATTTATAATATTTTTTATTACTTGTACTAACTACTAAGATTTACTTTTATTCATCAACAGAAACTTAATATACCTAAAATTATAATTATATTAAAGAATATAAATATATATATATATATATATATTTATATATGTATATTTATATATATATTTTTTTTTTTTATTTATTTTTATTTTTATATATATTTATCATAAATAATTTTTTTTCTTATATTAAATATGTTATTTTTAAGTTATTTATATGTATTATTTTTAATATTAATAATTTTTAATATTTACATATTATTAAATTAATTTTATTTTTTTAAAAATTATATAATTACATTTTCATTATATGTTAAATTTCTTATTCTTATTTAGAAATCTTTTTCCGTGTCTTTTCTTACCATAATTGGCTATTTTATTTTATTTTATTTACATAATCATTTAATTTGATTTTATTTAATTTATAATTATACATTAGTACTACTTTATTTTATTAAAAGTTCACCTTAATTTTATAATTAAGGAGCTTCTCCTATTTCATATTCCCATTTAGCATCTTTAAAATTTGATATTTTTTTTACTTTTCTTGATAATAATTCATGGCTTTTAATATCATATTCTTCATGCTATTTTTTTAGATTTTTTTTTTTTTTATTTTTATTATTTTAATAATTTTTAAATTAAATTTATTTTACCATTTCAAATTTATTAGGATATGTGTATTAAAGTGTTCTTCTTCCGCCTATAAATTTATTTTACAATTTCTTTTTTTTTAAAATTTATATTTACCTAATATAATGCATGTTATTGTTGGTTTTCCTCCTTAATCTTATGATGATTACTATTACATTTTATTTTTTAAATTATTAATGTTATTTTTTTTTTTTATTATATATATATTTTTTTTTTTACCATTTTTATTGAAGCTTTTTGAATTTTAATTTAAATTTTTTATTATTTTTTTAAAATAGATATTTTTGTAAAATAATGATATATAAAAAAATTAAATTACATTAAAAAAAAAAAAATTAATTACTTATTAGCATAATTTTTATAATATTTATAGTAATTTTTTTAATTATTAAAGTCATATTTAATAATAAATAAAATAAATATAGATTAGATTAGATATTGAAGTATTTTTATAACAAATTTTTAAAAAAATTATAGAAAAAAAAAAACATATCGAAAATAGTATTAAAGAGATTAATTATTAATTGAAAAAAATTATATTAAAATTAATTTTTATAAAAATATATCTAAAATTAATAAAAATTTTTTTAATATTTAATGTATTAAAAAAATTATATTAATAAAATTTTATAAATATAAAAGTAAATATTTGTCTAGAATTATAAATGTTTTCTTATAGTTGTAATAAAATAAAAACTAATTATTTTTTTATTTATAAATTAAATTTAATTAAAAAAAATTAATAAATAATATAAAAATATATATATATATATTTATATATATATATATTTTTTTAAATATATTATTTACTATATTTTTAATATTATATCCTATAAAAATATTTTTAATAAAGGACATATCTTACTTTAATAATATCTTTTATATATTTATAAATATTTTTTTTTTATTATTCTTTTTATATTTTTTTAATAAATAATTATTAAAAATATTTCTTTTTCTTTATATATTTAATTCATATTTCTCGATAATTAACACATATTACTTATCTAATTTTTATTTTTTTACTTTATATTTTTTACAAATTTCATTATTTATTAACTTTTTAAATTTTTTTTTCTTATTATTTTTATTTTTGTAAAAAAATATATTTTAAATAAAATAAAAAAATAAAAAATTTTAATTTTTTATTATAATATATTTATTTTTTTGCCAATTTTTATTATGCCTCTTAATTTTTTACTTATTTTTTTTTTTTATTTATTAATATTTTTGTATAATCAATTTAAAATTACATTTTCTTAAAAAAATTCTCATATGACATATATTAAAGATTATTTTGGTCGATAGAAAAAGTTTATGTTTTTAAATAAATAAATAGAATTTTATAAATTTAATCAAATTCATGAGTTTAACCTTTATGATAATTTTTAAAAGTGAGATATATTATTCAATTATGAATTTCTGTAACAACAAAAAACTATAAAGTGCTAAAAATAATTTTATAATTTATTATAATAAATAAAAAATATTTATTTAATATTTAAATAAATAAAAATTTAATAAAAGTAAAAAAAAATTAATAAATATAAAAAATATATTTTATATATTATTTGATTATATATATCTATATTTTTCTATCAGCATTAATACTAAGTTACATACAAATGATTATAAGCTATTTTATATCCTGCATTTTCTATAATAATCTCATATATTTAATTTTATAACTTATAATTATTATTAACTTAGTAATTTTATATTTATTAAATAGCCGGTATACATCCATCAATATAAAAACTTTTAATAAATTAATTAATATCATCAAAATCAAATCGTAAAAATTAATTTTAAATTTTAATTTCTATAAAATATTTCTTTTGAGACAATTCTTAAGCTTTTTTAATAATTTAATAAATTATAGAATTATTTATTTCAACAATTTCTTTCAAAATATTTTTAGATAAATTTAATTTAAATAAATGATGAAAATCTAATTATTTTAAAGAATTTCTTACACAAATAATTTCTTCCTAAACAAAGAAAAATTAAAAATAAATTTTTAATAATATAGATTTACATAAGAATGCTACAATAAAACTTAATTAGCTTATTATTATATTTCTTATAAACTAAAATCATTACTTTTAGATTCTAAATCTTAAAATTATTAAATCAATATTTATACATTAGAAAAAAGTTATTAATCTAATACTTATATAATTGATTTAGTGTCTTACATTATTTAATAAATATTTTAATATTATATTTTTGAATAATCTTCTGATTTATTGATTGTTTAGTTCTCAATAATTTCAATAGAGTTTTTTATTTATAAAATAAATTCATCATTCTAATTTTTAATAGAACTTAACTATGATTATTAATAGAGCTTCAAATAATCCAAATATATGGAATTATAATAATTATCAATAATAGTATTTAAATTATATTATTTTAATTCAGAAAAAAATTAATTGTTTTCATTAAAACCATCAGAATAATTTAAAAATCCTTAAATATTTTTTATAAAGTTAATTTAAGTCCTATATAATAATTAACAGAATTCCTAAATTTTATAAATAAATTTATTATTTACAGAATTTTTCAAAGTCTATTAATTAAATTCCATTAAAAATTATTCTTATTAAACTACTATACTTTCTAAAAATTCAATACTATTATTATTGCAGTTTTATAAATAATTAAATTATTATTTTGAATTATTTTCTTTTAGAAATTATAAAATTTCTTTTTTAAAATTTAAAAAGACTATTCTTTATTTTTATTTCGTTTATTTATAGCCTATATTATATTATCATTTTTTTGTTTGCTTAAAATTATTTACGAAATTTCGACAATAAAAAATTGAAAATCTTTTGTATATTTCTTTAAGTATAAATTGAAAAATTCTAACTTTTAGTATATAATTGATAATTTTTCAATTAATGTTGTGTTGCATTATTAAAATATTGTTTATTCTTCGATTATTTCATATATCATTTAATTAATTTTTTATTCTATTTTTTATATTTTTTAGTTTAGTTGATCTTAGTTTAAATTTTAATTTAAACTTTCGTATTTTAAAGTATTGTAGGACTATATATTAATCTTATCATCTTGTTTTTATTTATTTACACACGTTTGTATTTCATTATTAATTTTTATTGTTGGTTATTTTAAATTTTGATTAACTGAAAATTCTTCTTCCTTTATTTATTTTTTGTTTGTTTGAAAAAATTTAAACTTTTTTTTGATTTTATTTTTTACTCTTTGATTAGATTCAGATACTAAATTTTATTATTTTAGGATTTGTATTTTGTTTTTTTTTTATGAATTTTATTTTTAAAATTTTATTCATTTTACTATAACTATTATATTTATTATAATTATTCTTTTTAAATATTATTTAATTCTTAATTTTAATTCATTAGTTTTTTCAATTTATTTTCTTATTCATTTTAATTTAATTAAACTAAATCATTTTATTCTTAAAAAATAAAAAATAACAAAAAATATTATTAATTAAAATTACATTTTTGGTTAATTAATTATTTAATTTGTTCATTTAAATTTTCATTAGTATCTGTATAGTATAAATTTTAATTATCTTTAATCTCTTAATCTTATATTTTTTTTTTTAAATATAATCTAAATAATTTCATCTTCCTTTGATTAAAAATCAATTTAATAAATACTACATATTTCTTATTTAAAATTATCAAAAAATATATTTTATTCTATTATTTATTTTTCTAATAATTTAATATTCTCATTTAATTATTCGTTTTCATTTTTCTAATTTAAAATTTCTTTTTAATATTAATTCAATTTTTTGTTTTAGATTTTAAATATTTCATTTATTTTCAAATTAATATCATATATATATTCAATTTAATCACAATTTTATTTCATATCAATTTCTTAAATATAAATTTTAAACTCATTCTAAATTAAATTATATAATTTTTTAATTTCTAAAAATATTTATTCATCCATTAGTTTAGCCTAATTAATTGAATTCACATATTATTAAATTTATTAATTTTATTATTAAATAACTGTATTATTCATACAAATTTATTAAAAATTAGAATCACAAATAAATTTCAATTTATTTGCTAATTAATCTATTTAATAATTGTTTATACAATCTACAGGTATATTATTTTTATCTATAATACAGCCCAATAAAGCTTAAGTTTTATTAATAACCTATATTTTTTCATTTAACTATAACTCAATTTAAATAAAATTATTTTCTAAAATTTCATATTATTTCTTCTCCTATTATAAAACTTATTATAAATTTTCTATTTGTAATTATGATTTAGTAGTTAAATCATTCTATTCATTAATTTATAATGCCGATTTTAAATTTTCATTTTTTTTTTATATTTAACTTTCTTATTTATTTATTAAATTTTTTAAATTCAATATTTCTTATTCATATTTATTTTACAAGTTGTTTGTTTATGATAAATGTTATTGTTTTATTTCATTTATTTGTTCTTATAATTATTTTTCTTTTTACATACTTTTTTATTAGTCAATTTATATTTATTAAAGAATTTAATTTTTTTCGTTTTAATATTAATTTTATAAATTTGTTATTTGATTTTCATATTTCTTTAATTAATTTTAATATTCTTACAATTCTTATGACTCTTATAAATTTTATTATTACTTATTATTATAGTTTTCATGTTAATTTATAAGTCTTTCTTCTTATGATATAATTCTTTATTTTATTAATTATTTTTTATTTATACTACTGTATTTATTCTTTATATTCATTTAATTATACATTTATTAATTGTTCTAATTATATTATTGTTTCTTGCTCTTTGTTTTAACTTCATTTGTATATTATTCATTTAACTTTTAATATTATTTATTTATTTATATATAAAATAATATAAAATACTTTGTTAAGATTAAATATAAGATTTCTATTGTAAATATATCTATTTTTTTATTTATTAATATATAATTATTTTTTAAAATATATTGAATATTTTTTATTATATTTTTATATATTAATTTTACTAAATTAATTTATTCTTTTAAAATTTTGTTTTCGTTTTTATATTCTTCAATTTATATACTCATTTTTTCATTATTGTTAATATATTAATTAATAATTTATTCATATTCTTCAATAACTTAAGTAATATTTATCTTTCATCTTAACATATTATTTTGGAATTAAAATTTTATTTATTATAGTTTAAAATTAATTAATTACTACTGCAATTTTCAAAATTAGCTGTTTTATAGTTTAATTCTTCCTATTTTAATTTTGATATAAGTATATTATAATCATTATTTTCTAGGTTGAGTAATTTATTTTATTATTTTAACTCCTATCTATTATTATCTAATTTTTATAATTCTTTAGTTGCTGTTTCTAACTATGTTATTTTTACTTATTAAAAATTTAAAAATATAAAAATACATCTTTGCTTAATATATCTATTATTTATGCAGCTTTTTATATTGATAAATCTTTTTAATTATTCTCATTTTGTAATTATTAAATTAAATCTAACAACTTTTACTTAATATTTAATTTTAGATTAAAATATTTTATTTTAAAATTAATATACTTATTCATTTTAACAGATGGATGACTATTGAGTTTCTCTTGTATTCATCATATCCAATAGGGAATTATTATTATTATTATTAATAATAGAAATAGATTTTTTTTATTTATTAAAGTAGCATTTCTTTTATGCATATTCTTCATTATATTATTTTTTTATTATTAAATAAATTATATATTTATAATAAAAAGTATAAAAAATATATGATTTTATTTAAATAACTAATATATTTATATATAAAAATAAATGTTATAATAAGATTAAGTTTACAAAATAATATATAAAATATTTATTTATTTATATATATATTTATTTATCATTTAAATATATATTTATTTTTTATTAAAATTAATTTAATTTGATATTTTTAAAAGTTAACGAGTTAATTTATATTAAATAAAATAATCATAAAAAAATATAATATATTAATAATAAAATAAATAATTTATTTTTAATAACTTAATAATATTTTTATATAAAATAATTTTTACTAAAGATATTTTAATGTCTGAATATTTTAGAAAATACATAAAAAAAGATCACTTTCCAATTTAGCCGTACATAAAAATATGAATATAAATAATGCAAGCGAATTTTATATAAATAAAAAACATTAATTAGAATCAAAATTTTAAATTAAAAATTCATTTTTATTTATTTTATTAAGAATTCAATTTTATAAATAATTTAATTTTATATCAAGCATTTTTTTATATAATAAGTTCATAGATTAAGTTTAAAACAAGTTTCAAAAACTGTATTTTAGAAGCTATGAAAAAAAGATAATGGAAAGAAGGAGATAATGATGAATGGGATATTAATTGGACAGAAAAAGAATTTATAGTAGAAGTACTAGAACATTTAAATTTATTAAATTAATAAAAAGTTAATCATTTTAGAAATCATTATGAAGTTAATATACTTCTTTATAATTAATTTTATTAATTTAATTTAATTAAAAAGTTAACAAGAAAAGATTTAATGACAAAAAATATAAAAAAATATAAAAAAGTTTTAGAAAAAGAAGGTAAAATTGAAGAATCATTAACGTAAATTTTATTAAAAAAAATAATAATAAATAAAAAAAAAATGAAGATATAATTTTACACCTCTGACATATTAACTTCCATGCGAATATTCTATTTTTTGTGAAGAATTTAAAAAAGTAAATTAAATAAGTGAATCTAAATAATTATGGATAATGAAACCAGTATAAAAAATATAAAAAGAATATATAATAAAAAATATAAAAAAATATAAAAAAATATATAAATATATATATATATTTTATATATTTATATATATGTTATTTTATAATCTTTATAGATTGGAAAATCTTAAGGTAAAGGTATTTTTATTTTTAGAAATATTAAAGATATTTCATCTTGGAAAAATTAATATAAATACAATCCTGATAATCCCTCAGTAAAATATATAAAAAGCAATATATAAATTATTTATAGGCTGATCCTTATGTAGTTTAAAAATATATAAGTGATCCATTATTAATTGGTGGTAAGAAATTCGATATGCGAATTTACGCATTATGTACCTCTTATTAACCTTTAACAATATATTTATATAGAACTGGTTTTGCTAGATTTACACATCATAGATATGATTTAGATGATATTAACAATGTTTGTAAAATAAAAATTTATATGATTTTTTATAATATATTATTGAGGTTTATTTATAACATAATTTTTTTTTATATATATATGTTTAATAAATATAATAGATGTTCATTTAACAAATGTAGCAATTTAGAAAAATTCAGATAATTATGATAAAAAACTGGGAGGAAAATGGCTTTTATAAAAACTTAAACTTTTTTTAATATCTAAGTATTTTTTTCTTTTTATAATTATAAAATTTTATTTTCTAATCATATATTTATAAAAATAAGATATGGATAAGAAAAAGTAGATTATGCGTTTTTTTAAGTTTAAAATATTATAATTAAATCAATGCTTGCTGTTTAAAAAGTTATTGTTAATGATAAAAGATGCTTTGAATTATATGGATTCGATATTATTTTAGATTCAAGTTTAAAACCTTGGCTTTTAGAAATTAATTCAAGGTAATATTATTGTATTTTTAAATAAAAAAATTAAAGTCCTTCTATGACTGCTAATACTTAATAAGATTCAGAATTAAAATAAGGAATTTTAGATGATACTTTTACAATAATAGATTTAGAAAAAGTGTAATTAAAAAATTAAAAGTTTTTGATTTTAAATAAAATAATAATAAAATAAGGTTAACAGGATAGGAAGAATAAATAGGTGGTTTTGATTTAATTTATAAAGGGGATATTATAAAATTACCATCTAATAGTACTTATAATACTTTATTAGGATCATATAATAATAGAATCTAATAACTTAAAAAATTAGCAAAAAATACAGCATTAAGATTAGCAATATAGCATTATGAAAAATAATAAAACTAAATAAATTAATCACAAAGAATAATTTAAAGTAATAAAGTGAGCAAAAATTAAAACCAGAAAGTATAAATGCTATTAAATAATAGGGTAAAGTAAAACATAATTATAAATAAAAGTGGTACAAAATCTGGATATGCGAAGTATAATGTATCAAAATAAAATAATAATAATATTTCTTAAAAAGGAAAAAAACAAATAAATAATTAATAAATAAATTCTTAAAATAAAATAGGGAATTCATAAAATGAAAAAAAGTAACAATAATTATTAATTAATTAATAAAAATTAATTAAATAATAATAATTATAAAATTAATAATAATATTAATTCATATAAACTAAATTAAATAATAGTCAGATTAATAAAAACAATATACTGCTTGAACCTTTAAATTCATAAAACAATATTGAGAAGTTTGAAAGATATAAAAATGCGGATGATTAATACAATAAACTAATTAATTTAAATTAGAAATAAATTAATTTAAATAATGATGAATGAATTATTTTTTAATATAATTTCTTATAAAAATATATTTACCTTTTTTATAAAATATTAAATAAAAAAAATATGTATTTTTAATTATAATATTAAAAATAATTATAATATATTTTTTATTTCGAATAAAAATATTAATTCTATGTTTTTTTTTTTGTTACTAAATTAATTAAATTTTTAGTATTATTTCTAAATAATATAAATATATAAAAAAAATTTATATTTTACTTTCTCCAAATTTTAATTTAAATATATATTTTAAATAATTTTAATGAATATCTATTTATCAAATAAACTGGCAAAAATTAAACATTATATAATTTAAAAAGAAAATAAAAAATTATATTAAAAAAATAATTAATTTTTTTTATATTTTTAAATTATAAATACACCGAATAAATATCAAATATTTCAATAATTCATGTTTTATATAATTACGTAATTAAATAGAAACAATAAAATTTTAAATACTCAATATAATTAATATGTATTATTAAATAATAATTATAAATATTATTTTTTATCCACTTCATCTATCCCATTCTTAAAATATTTTTATATCTTTTATAATTTTTAAATTCATATTTATAATATTATATTATTAATTTTATTTTGTAATTTTCATTCAATTAAAAAAATAAATGTCTTAAATAAAACTTAATATTAAATATTATGTATTCGACTCTGAAATAAATCAAAATTTAATAAAATCTTTATATCCTTCAGTTATATAATAAATTGTTAAAAACCCAATTGAACGTTACAATCATTTTATAGAAGTTTACAACTAAGAATTTAATTAAGTGAAAAACATTACTTTATAGAAATTACCTACTTTGAAATTGGATGAAGAGATAAGTTTTCAATAACTTGAAGAAATTATAACTACATTCTAGTTGAATCATTAGAAATTATCATATAATAGATGTTATGAAAAAATGAAACAAATCGATAGTTTTTCTAATATTAATGATAATTAATAATAATTTTACATCTTTAGCTAATTCTAAAAAAAAATGATCTCTAACAAAAAAAATGATAATTACTTAGTTAATAATTTAATTACTTTATATAGCTTAGACTGGGCTCAATAAAATGACGAAGCTTATAATTAATTATGTAACATTACTTAATATTACTAAAATTTATAATAAAAAAGCTGATAAAACTAAAACTAAAAATAATTTGAAACACAATATTTTTTAATAATTAGAATATAAATGAAATAAAATATATAATGAAATTAATATTACTAATATATAAAAATTATATTAATAAATAAAGTTATATAAAATATAACAAAATTTAATTATTTTTATTTTATGAAATATATTTATTGCATACACATTTATTTTTTTATATGACTATAAAATAAAAATTATTAAATTATTTTTATTTTTTATTTTGATTTTTATTTTTTTAGTCTTTATAAATTTAAATTTATTTTTATTTTTTTCTTTATTTATAGGATATATCTATAAATTTATTTATTATTATTAATATATTTTTAAATAACCAATTATATAAAATCTAAATAAAAATAAATATAAATATAAATTATTATATTTATAATTTTCAAATATATAAAATCTTATTATTTCAAATTTAAACAATTGTTTTAAAAATAAAATAATAATTTATTGTATATTGTAAAATAATTTTTTATTTATAAAATAAAAATTAACTTATATTATATTTATTTGTTTAATTAATTATATATTCATTCTATTTATAGTACCATTTATAATGTTTATATAATAAATTCTAATATTCCTTAAAATAAATCATTTATTATTTAATCTAATAAAACTATAGAAATAATACATTATTAATTTGGATAAAAATATATTTTCATTAAAAATGTTATATCTTTTAAAATAAATTAACCCCCAAGTTTAATTTAATTAAGACCAAATGCATATTAACTTTATTATTCTTAATTTATTTATATTAAACCTTAAAATAAATTAATAAAATCATTTGCGCTTTTGGCTATTTGTTCATCTATATATATTTGTTCGCTTCTAATAATATTATTTTTATTTAATTTCCATAAATATTTAAATTATTTTTATTAAATTTTAATGCTTTAGAAATATTTATTTATAGTATTTGGTATACAGAATTAACTTTAATTAACTTCTTATTAAAATCTATAAAAATAAAATTAAAAATATTGCTTTTAATATTTATAAAAAGAAATACTTGTATAAGATATTAGCCTTTAAAATTTAATAAGGTATTTGTGTAAACTTAATTGTAATATTTAATTTAATTTATGTATTAGGATTTAAAACTTATTCGAAATTTTCAGGTTCTTTTAAAGTTATAGCAACATTGTTTGATTCTTAGATATTAATAGATAGATTATATATAGGAGTTATAGATTTATTAAAAAAATATATAGAAACATGCAATAAAAATGTATTCTCATATTATTTATTAACAACATTTGTTGCAATTCCAATTTAAATCTATTCGTTTTCATATAGTGGGTAATTATTTTTCACACAAGATTTTCTAAATTTCAAAGGAATACTATTTTAATTTAAGTATAAATTTTCAAATAAATATTCATTAAATTTAATTATTTTTCCTTTGGGTTCTCTAAAGGTTTTCTTTTCTAAATATTCTAATGGATTTTAAAAGGGAAATATTAAAGCAACACTTTCATTATTATAAAGATTTTTTTATTTTTTTAATGGAATTGTTTTATAATCTATAAATAATAAAAACAATATTTAAAAAATATATATATATATATATATATATATTATATATTTATATATATACTTATATTTTATTTATTTTATATTGATTAGTTTGTTCTTTCTAAATTTTTATTATTTCTCATTCTTTATAATGACTAGTCATTATAATTATCTTATATTGTTCTATTTAAGTATTTACTTTATATTTATGCTAATTCAGATAATTTTATGCCATTTTTTTTTGATTGTCTTTTTTATTCTTTACTTTTTTGTTTTAAATTACTTTCTCCCATTATAGAATCATCTTTTAAATATTTAAATATTTTTTTTTATTTTTTTTATACCTTTTTTATTATTTAAATTTCTATAATTTGAAGGAGAAAATTGATTTTCATCATTTTCTATATCGTTTAAATTTTTAATAAAATTTCTTTTTGATCTTGGAGTATTTTTTTCTAATAAATTATCTTATTTTTTAAATGTAAAATAATTATTAATTTAAATATAAAATTTAATTTACAAAAAGAGACTAAGGAATTTTCTTCTCCAAACATTTAATTTATTCTTTATATTAATTATTAATTTATTTTTTATAAATTTTCATTTTCTTTTTTTATTTAATTAATATCTTTTATATTATTCTCTTGTTATTATTTTTTATAATCATCTTTAAATTATATGATTTATTCTTCATATTATTTTATAAGATTTTAAAGTCTTGTTTCACTATTTTCTTATTCTTATTTATTCTTTTAGTTTTTTCTAATTCAATATTAAGTTTTTAAATTTATTAATTTAATTTTTAAATTTCAGAATTTTAAGAATTTTAAGCCTTCGTTTTAAAAATTTCTTCTTAATATTATTAATTTTCTTACTATATTTTTATAATGGTTTATTGATTTTATTTATTTAACTAAGTAATTTTTTGAATTTATTAAATTTATTCTTATATTTTTGAATTTAAATTTTATAGTTAATTTTCATTTTCCTAATTTAAATTATTTATTTTTTCTTGCAAATTCTTAATTTCTTTTTTTAATAATTATTCGTTTTATTAAAACTGTTAAATTTTTAATTTAAAAATTCTTTTTCATATTCAAAATTTTTATGTAATTCTTCAGTTTTTAATTCGATTTCTTTCTAATTTCCATTATTATTTTTAACTAATTTTTTTTCTTTTTCTAAACTATTTATTTTATTTTTTAGAAATTCAACTTCTTTTTCTAATTAAGACTTTTAAGTGTTCGTAAATTAAATTTCCTAATCCTAAAATTTAATGTCTTAATCTAATTTTAACTTAAATATATATATATTAATAATTATTATAAAATATTTTATATACTTTTTCAGTTTTAATTTTATTAAATTCTGTATTATTTAATTATATTATTAATTCTAATTCCTTTATTTATTTTAAATTTTAGTTTTCTTTTTCTTAATACTCTTATATTTTTATTTCAAAATGTTTTATTTATTACAGAAACTCCTTATTTTATTTTTGAATCAAATTTTATTCTTCTGTATTTAATTAATTAGTATTTTAAAAATTAACTTTTTAAATGTGTTATTAATTTTAAATTTCAGTATTTTAGACTTACATTTTAATAATTTCTTCTTAATATTATTAATTTTCCTACTATATTTTTGTAATGGTTTATTAATTTTATTTAATTTACTAAGTAATTTTTTGATTTTATTAATTTAATTCTTATATTTTTGAATTTAAATTTTATAGTTAATGTTCATGTTCTTAATTTAAATTATTTATTTTTTCATGCAAATTTTTAATTTCTTTTTTAAATAATTATTCATTTTATTAAAACTAAAGATTTTTTTAATTTAAAAATTCTTTTTCATTTTCGAAATTTTTTTTTAATTCTTCAGTTTTTTATTCAATTTCTTTCTAATTTCCACTATTATTTTTAACTATTTTTTTTCTTTTTCTAAACTATTTATTTTATTATTTAGAAATGCAACTTCTTTTTCTAATTAAGATTTTTAAGTATTCAAAAATTAAATTTCTTAAACTTAATATTTAATATCTGATTCTAATTTTTACTTAAATATTTATATATATATTAATAATTTTTATAAAAATAATTTTATATACTTTTTCAGTTTTAATTTTATTTAATTCAGTATTATTTAATTCTTTATTTTATTCTATTTGTATTATATTTTAGTTTTCTTTTTCTTAATACTCTTATATTTTTTTCTCAAAATACTTTATTTATTATAGAAATTCTTTATTTTATTTTTGAATAAAATTTTATTCTTCTGTATTTTATTAATTAGTGTTTTATTTTTATTATTTTTCACTTATTAAATTTTATATATTTTATTATTATTTTTACAATTCCTTTTCTAAATGTTAAATTGTTTTATTATTTTCTTATATTTATTTATTTTATTAGCTAAGTGCTTATTTTAGCATATTAATTTCCTAATCTTTCATTTGCAAATCAAGATTCTTTTTTTAAATTTCTTCTTATTGACTTTCTATTCCAGATTACTTAAAAATTTTAATATTTTATTTTGTTAAATATAAATAAGTAATAACATATTTACTTTTTAAACTCCTTTATAAATACTAGCCTTGCATTTTAAATTATCTAAACGAGATAAAGAAGACGCCCTTTCAATATCACTAGAAGATCTAACCGAATTGCGTTTATCAACTTTAATTTTTTCTTATTCAACCATTTAATCTATTGCTTTTAAAAATTTATTTCCTTTAGCTCCTGAGTTTCCATTATCTTTAGATATAGTTGATTCTTCACTGTTATTTTTAAAAATACTTTACTTTTCACTCAGTAAAGAAATGCTATCTTTCCTTTTATTTTCAAAAGGGGTAATATTATTGCTACTATTTTTATTTTCTTTATAATTACTATTTTAAGACACATTAGAATTATTAAAAGCTTTTTAAAAAAGACTCTTTTTTCTATTTGTATTAGAATTTTAAAGCATTTGTATTTGTTAAAGTTATTATTAAATATTTTATTTAAATTTAGTTATGTATTCATTTTATATAAAATACATTTTTTCTAAAGGAAGATAACATTTATGTTATTTTAATTAGTCGAATATCAAGGAGTATTCTGATTTTTCTTTATTTTATTTAAATATATATGTTTGAGATAATATATATAAAGTCTCTATTAATATTTTAATGAAAATATTTCCGAATTTCATTTAATCGAAATCTAGTATTATTTATTAATTTTTATTTAATTTTTATTTTTATTTTTACTTGGATTTTAACTAAAAAATAACTATCCAACTCTATCTTCTGTTTTATTTTTAGAATTTTATATTGCCCATTAAGATAAAATTTATATTAAAAAATGGTCTTAAAAATATTCTAAAAATTTTATACGTCCTTATAATAAGCATTAACTTAAGAACTAATTTATATTTTAAATAAGAAAAATATTAATTTTTGTTGGTTTATAATTAATAAAAATTGAAAAAAATAAAAATATTCTTACATAAATTGTATTTAATTTTAAAATCATTGAAGATTACTCATTTGTTAAAATGTCAGTTATAATTTCACAATATTAATTGTAAACATCGCTATATTTAAAAATATAAATATTTTATTTAAAAATTATAATATATTTATATTTATTATTTTTCTTATTAATAAAATAATTTAATACTCATTATCTTCATTTATTTTATTTATGTATTAATCTAGTTTATTTAATCTGAATTTGTCAGTCTATATATCATATATATCATCCTTATTTAAATCTTGTTTGAGTTAGTCAAAAATCATTTATTTGTATAATTATTAATTTATTTATTAATAAATTTTGATTATTTTAAAAATTTTGTAAAAAAAAATTTTTAAATATTTATATATATTTTTTTAAAAAAATATAAAATTAATTTCATTTCATTTTATATATGTATATATATATTAATAATATTTTTATTATAAATTTATTTATTACTAATTAAATTTATAAAGTTTAAATTTAGTATTATTTCTTCCTATATATATTTGAAAAAAATTATATTTAAAATATAAAAATTATAATGCTTATATAATTTTCTTTTAAATATATTTTTTTAACAAGTTAATTTAATTTTAAGCGATAAATACTATTTATTTTCTTATAAAAATAAAAAAAATTGGCAGCTGTGGGATTTGAACCCACGCGGACTAGGTCCAGACGATCTTAAGTCGCCCTCCTTAACCACTCGGACAAACTGCCTTTAATGATAATAAAGTAGTTATTATTATTTATAATTATCTTATCATCTTAATATTAAATAAATACATTTAAAAAGAAAATAAAAATTCTTAATTAAGTAAGAGGATTATTGATTAAATGGATTTCTTTTATATTTTTTTTAAATAAAATTTATATAACCTTAAAATTGATTTTTTATTTTATTTTAATTTAAATAAAAAACATAAATACAAATCTAAAATACATATAAAATTGTAATTTAATAAATATATATAAAAATTAATTTTTTTTAAAAAATAAAAATAAATTTTTTAATTAAAAAAAGAAATAAAATAATATTTATATATATAAAAAAAATATATTTTATATAAAAAATATATATTATTTTAATAAAAGTTTTTAAATAAAAATATTTAAAAATATATATTAATATAAATTTAATTAAAATAAAATTGTCATATAAAAAAAAATTTAATTAAAAAAATTTAATATAATTATAAATATTTAAATATAATTATATTTATATATATATATAATATTTAAATTTGTATATAATATTTTATTTTTATAATGAAATATTAATTATATACTTCTAAAAAATAGCAAATAAATTTTTTAAAAATGTTATATTTTTTTTATTTAATAAAATGAACTAATTAATATTTATTTAAACTTTAAATATAAAAAAAAAATATAAAAGTTTTAAATTATTAGAAATATTCTTCATCTAGCAGAAAATACCTTATTTTATTATCTAATAAATAAAAATATTAATATTAATAATAAATTACCAAATCATCAATTTTAAGAATCATTCTGACACATTCAGTAGCTAAAGTAAGAGCTGATATAGTTACCAAAGCAGGTTATAGTACATTTTCAGTAACAATGTCATCATTAATATGTCCTTTCTTAATTGAAATACCTGCATATTTGTAACCTAAAGCGTGTTTATTTCTCAATTCAGTAACAACATTAATTGGATTTAAACCTGCATTTTCAGCCAAAGTATAGGGAATAACCTCTAAAGCATCAGCAAAAGCTTTAACAATTCTCTAGTTTACACCTTTCATTTATCTAGAAGCAACAGCTAACTATTAAGAAATTTCAACTTCAGGTGCGCCTCCTCCAGGAATTAATCCTCTGTTTTTAACTAATGCTCTAACTACGCAAAGAGCATCATGTAAACTTCTTTCAGCTTCGTCAATAACCTAATAAAAATAAATAAATAAAAAAAAATATTAAATAAATTAAAAAATGTATATTTTAAAAAAATTATAAATAATTATATGTATAATATAAATAAAATATATATATGTATATAAGTATATATGTATATATGTATATATGTATATATGTATATATGTATATATGTATATATTTATATATTTATATATTTATATATGTATATTTATATATGTTTATATTTTATATATTTTTTTATATAATTATACTAATGTATTTGATCCACGAACTAAAATAGTTACAGTATTAGCTTTAGCTTAAACTCCCGTAATTTTTAATAATCTAGAATCATCTTCTAATTTAACATCTTCACAAAGATTTGCTCTTCCCAATTTATTATCTGTAAGATGATCTATATGGGCAACTGGTATGCATCCAATAGTCTATATTTTTTTTTTAATTTTATTTTATAAATTATTTTATATTTTTTAATTACTTTTGTTATAAATTCAACATCTTCTCTTTCAATATCTTTAACAACCATAATTCCTTTTTTTGCTAAGAAATGTAAAGAAAGGTCATTTGTAGAATCTCTTAATATACTTTTTTAGATTAAAAGTACATTAGCACCTGATTTTACGATTTTGGATACTAGATTCGCTATATATTTTCTTTCTTCTTTAAGAATTCTATCCATTGCAGTATAATCTTTTACTACAATAGAATTTTCTACGTCTGTTTTTGGAGCACTTAAGCAGAATTATAATAGTGCTATTTTAGCATCTTTTATTCTAGTGGGGCCTCCTGCTGATTATGACGGTTTTTAGTTTGTAAAAACTAAACCTTCAATAAGTTCGGTATCTTCTATTGTTCCTCCTAGTTTTTTTACTAATTTTATATCTCTAAGGTCAGCATTTGTATCTTTTGATGGGTCAATTATTTTAAGAACTGCATCAACTGCAATAGGACTTAATTAAGCGGAATTACCAGAAATAATTTTAGAAGATAAAGCTGTGTTAACACATGTTATTAATGATTCACGGTCCTTTAAGTCGACTGTTTTTTACATTCCCTTGATTACCTGTAAGGCTTGGTCTAAAGCAATTTAGAAACCTTCAGATATAGTAGTTGGGTGTATTCCCTTTTCTAATAAACCCTCACAAGCATTCAATAAAGCTCCAGCAATTACAACTACAGAAGTTGTGCCATCTCCAGCTTCTATATCTTGAGCTTTGGAAATTTCGACAAGCTTTTTTTTTTTTAATTTGTTTTTAATTATTTGTTATTTACCATTTTAGCAGTAGGATGAATAACGTCCATTTGTTTGAGAATTGTTGCACCGTCATTTGTGATTAAGACTCTTCCCTTAATTTTTTATTAATTTATTCAATTTTATATATAAATATATTTTTTGTTTTTATTATTTACTTTTGCGTCTTATATCATCTTGTCCATACCTTTGGGACCTAAGCTTGTTCTGATTACATTTGCTACAGCTATTTATTTTATTTTTAAATTAAGTAAAAAAATTAATTTTATTTTTGTATTTCTTTTTTTTATTGTAAATATTATTTTACCTTTAGCTGCTTATATATTAGTTTGACGAATATCGTTTGTCTTTTCTGAACGATTTTACATATCTCCATTTCTTGAAGAAGATTAATTCTTTGAAGCGGTTTCGGCCATTTTTTATTTTGAGTATTTTTTTTTTAATTTTGTTTTATTTTTATATTTGTATATTTTAAAAATAAATCGTATTTTTTTTTATTTTAATAATTATAAATTATTTTATTTTTTAAGTATATTTTTTAAATATTTTTGAAAAAAATTAAAATATTAATAAAATATCTATTATTTTATATATATAATAAATATATAAAAGGAAAATTAATTTTTTTTTTATTTATACATATAATTTTTAATATATAAATTTTAATTAATATTTTTATAAAATTAATAGATATATTGAAAATTTTAAAAATAAAAATACTTAAATTAATTATAAAAAATATTATTATTAAATATAATATATATGCATGTAAATAAAAAGACATAATAAATATAATTTTAAAAAAATTATATATATTAAATTTTATATTGCTATTAGTATTTAATTATTATCTCATATTTTAAATAAAAAATAGTTAAATATATTTAATATTTTATTTTTATTCTTATTATTTATATTTGTTTTTTCACCAAAAACTATTTAGATATAATAAATTTTCAATCTAAACCTATTTTTATTATTTATATTTCCTAATAAATTATTTTTTATTCTTAAAATTTATTAAATGACATTCATTTTAAAAAATATCATTATAATAACTTAACTTTTTTTACTTTACACATTTGTATAATTAAGTTTATAAAATATTTACTTAATATAATGAAATTAAAGAAATTCATAAAATAAATAATTACTTAATTATTATTTAAACTGCTTATAAATAAATTCTTAAAATTTTTATTATAACCATAAAAAATAATACATTAAAAATATTATATTATATTCTATTATAAATTGATAAAATATACTTTTGTTAATTCATTAAACATTTAAAAATTAAAGAATATAAAAAAAAATAAAAAAAATATAAATAAAATTATAAATATAAATTATGTAATTAAATAAATAAAAATTTGAATAAAAATAAAAATATAAGAATATGTATTTCCCTTATTATTGTATAAACTTAAAATTTTTTTAAAGTTAATAAAAAATATTATATAAATTATATATAGCTAAATAAATTAGGCAATAAAAAGTATATATATAATATTTAAAATATATATATAAAATATAAAAAAAACAAAATTAGTGTAAAATATATAATAAAGTTAATATAGTGTACAGTTGAATTAATAAATGATTGTTAATGGTTTAATAAAAATATAATAACAAAATTTTAATAAATATTTATAAAAAAAATTTAAAAATTAATATTTTAAATAAATTTAAAAAAGATAAAATTTTTAAGTATATAATATATATAAAATATAATATATATATATATATATATTTTATTTAATATTTTATTTAAATATTTATTTTATATTTTCCATAAAAACATATTTTAATTATTTTTTATATATATTTATGCTATTATAAATTCTTATTAATTAATATATAAATATTTTATTTTATAAAATATATTTTATATTATTTAATTAAATATAATATTTTTTATTTTTTTTATAATCATATATGTAAATTTTTAAAAGTATAATAAAAACATAAATATATATAAAAATGGAATAAATTTAAATTCCTAAAATAAATTTTTAAAACAATAGAGGTTCAATCCCTTAAGTAGGATTTGGTACATATTAATTACAAGGAAATAACTGTAAATAAGCCATATTTGAAGCGCTAAAATTAGGTTATAATCATATAGATACCGCAAGTATATACAAAAACGAATAAGAAATAAATTTAATAATAAATGATAAACAATTAAATATCTAAAGAGAAAATTTATTTATAACGTCTAAAATATCACCGGCAGAATAAGGTACACAAAATTCTTTAAATGCAGTTGAATAGATATTAAAAAGGCTAAATGTTTCTTATTTAGATTTAGTTTTGATTCATTGGCCTGGAGTAAGTAAATATAAATTAGATGATCCTAAAATAGCTTAAATAAGATTAGAATCATGGAAAAGTTTGATAGATTTAAAAAATAAAGGTATTTAAAATAAAAAAAAATTTAAAAATAAATTAATAATTATATAAAAATAAATATATAATTTTAAATATATAAATATATATATATTTATATATATATATAAATATAAATATAAATATAAATATAAATATAAATATAAATATAAATTTAAATATTTTTTATATTAATTAAGGTGTAGCAAAGCATATAGGAGTTAGTAATTTTAATATTAATCATTTATAGCATTTGTTTGAAAATAGTGATGTTAAACCTGAAGTTAATTAATTTGAAATACATCCTTTATGTTATGATAAATAACTTATTAAATTTTGTGAAGATAATAATATAATAATTGAAGCATATAGTTCTTTAGCAAGATAGGATGAAAAAGTGATTAAAAATCAATTTATTGTAAATTTGAGTTTAAAATATAAAAAAACTGTTCCTTAAATTTTACTTAGATGGGCAATTTAGCATAATTTTGTAATTATTCCAAAATCAAAAACTCCTAAATATATATAAGAAAATTTAAATATTTTTGATTTCGAAATTAGTTAAGAAGATATGTAAAAATTAGATGATATGAATTAGAATTATCATACTTGCTGGGACCCTTCTGCTGTATTATATTGAAAAAATTTCTTTTAAAAAATTCTATATTATTTATCTATTAAAGTTTTAAGATATTTGTATTTTTATTAAAATAATTTTCTTTGATTAAAAGATTATTTATTTTTAATGTTAATTTTTTTTGGTTTTTTTTAATTTTATATTTATAAATAAAAATTTGCTTTAATTTTTTATTAAAAATAATATAATAAATCATTTATTTAATATACAATTTAACAAAATAATTTCTTTAGAAATTTTATTTTTTTAAATCAAATGAAATTTATTGTCTAAATAGAATTTCTAGAAAACTATAAAAAAATAGAAAATAATTAAAAAATGAATATAATTAAAATATATATATATATAAATATATATTTATATAATAAGATATTATTATTATTTACACTCTATCATCTAGTATTTTTTTAATTACCATTTTAATTATTTGTTTAATTAAAACATATTTTTTTTTGGAAGGTACAGGTTAATAAGTTTTAATTCCTGACAATATTTAACCATTTATATCAACTATCGTTTGATTTTCATAATTTTAAACATTTCTTTATATTTATTTGCTTTCAATATTTATATAAAAAGCATCAATTAATAAATCTTTTTAATAAAAAAATTATATATATAAATATATAATTTATAAATAAATATACTATTTTAAAGATTATATGCCATAACATAATTATTATGTAAAGTCGAATCCTATTAAGTAGCAATTTCTTTAAATATTTTTCTATTTTTAGATTAATCTAATTCAATTACATATAAATCCGCATTAGAAAAACCTTAATCAGAATAACCTCCAAATATTATTATTTTTGACTGAACTAAACAAGAACCAAAAGCACATTTTTGTATATTTTTTAAGCCATTAATCTCTACTTTTATCCAATTCAGATTTTCTATATTAAGAATATTCAAATCAGAAATGATTCCACTTTAAATTGAAATTTGATTCCTATAAAGTCTATTACTATTATCATTTTTACCTCCATAAATAACTAAAATATTTAATTCTTCATAATAATGTTAACAATGTGAATATCTGGGTAAAGGTGCGACTCCTTTTGTATCCGGAAAAAGCCATTTTAAAGGTTTTTATCCTAATTTTATGATTCTTAATTGGTTTGTACATTCCCCATTTTATTAAAGTCCTCCAAAAATATAAATTCCTTCTTCCTTTATTCTCCTTAATCTCTTATCTTTTATTTTCTTAATATCTAATTAATAATAAGGGTTATCTAATTTAACTTCTCCCTTAAAAATAACAGACATTTAATGAAAGGCTAAACCTTTTTATTCGTTTCCTTCGATTTGTAAACTATTAGATTTGAAACTTTCCAAATTAACAGTAACAATATCAGATAAATGCTTATTATAACTATTAATACCTCCATATATAAAAAAAAATTTCCCAATAATACATGCCGAATGGTTTCGACGATTTTCTATTGCATCTCCATATGTTTTCAATTATGTCCAATTTTATGATAATAAATCTAAAATTTAAATATCATTAAAACACATTCTTTATTTCATATGTATATTAAATGTTTTTTCTCCTCCAAATATAATTATGCTTTTCTTATATCTTAATATTTATATTTTTGTTTAAATAATTAATATAAATTATATATACGTATTCGCTGTATGTCCATATCTACCTTCTGATAATTAAGGTATATTTTATATATTTGTCCATTACCAAGTTTAAAAATCTAAAACACATAGCTAATTAAATATTTCATTTCCTCTCCCACCATATAGATATAAATACTATAAATAATAATAGTTTTTTATGGTTTTACAAAAAAATAAAAAATAAAATTAATTTCCTTACAGTATTAACTAAAGTAAGACTTGGAAATTCTCTTGTTTAAGGTCTCCATTATTCATCTAAAACTTTATAGTAAAATAATTTAATATTAAAAAGTTAATTTTCAGTAGATTCTTTATTTTCATCTTCTTCATCTTTTTTATTAAATTAAGAATTTTGTAATTAAGTTTCTTAATAAAGGTTATTTTTTTAACCTTCCTTTTGTATAATGGATATTATATCATGCATTTTTATTCTTATTTAAGGAAGATTAATCTTTTTTTAGTTAGAATTATAACTTGTGAGCATTCTATCATAAGATTTTGATTATAAAGTAGATATATTATTATTAAGCTAAGATTATTAGGATTTATTAAATAAAAGTTATTACCATAGTAAATCTTTCTAATTTTGTTCATATTTATTTACTTTTGTAAATTTTTACCAGATAGAATGGTTCTTTAATATAGATTAAAATGGATAAAAACTTTAGTTTTCTTAACTTATTGAATTATTGTCTTCAGGAGCTGCAATTACAACAAAGTTAGGTTAATTTAATAATGAATCTAATTTACTATTTTTATTTTATGTAGAATCAGTTATTTATTTTTTATATTTTTATTCTAAATTAATTATTTGTTTTTTTTATTTGGGCTTTATATTTTTTTATTTATGCTTTTTGTTTCATTATGGGTTTATGTTTTTAAGTTTGGAAGAGTAGATTTAAAATTTTATTTTTTCATATTTTTATTTTTTATTAATATTAAATTTTTATTAACTATTTATTAATCTTTATTTTATGTATGTTATATTTTTTATTTTTAAATATCGAAAATATTTTTAAATTAATGTATTTTATTTTACTTTTTGGTTTGTTTTAAAGCTTATTAATCTATTGCTATTAAAAATGAAATAAGGCACTCTAATTAAAAAGTTAGATTATTTTTAATTTGAAATAATTTAAAAAATTAATTTAAAAATTATTTTTTATAAATAAGTAAAAAATAACAATTTATTAACAATTTTTTATTTTTTTTAAATTATAAAATTAATAATAATACTATATTTATAAAATAATGAATTAAATGCTTTATTATTAAAACTAAAAGATAAATAAATATTATTATTTTTTCATAATAAAATCAATACAATTTTATAAAGCTTATATTTTTTCCAATAAACTATAAAAGTATATTTATTTCATACTCAAGATTAATTGATTATACTTAAATTAAAATTTAAACTTTTTTAAAGCTAATTTTTACGTTCAATACTTTTTCTTAACTCATATTCAGTATTTAGAATCTATTAATTATACATTTCAGTTTTCTAATTAACATATAAAATTATATTATTTATAAAAAAATATATATATTTACTAATTGTTATATTTCTTAATTTTATAATTATTTTTTAAAGTTTTTTATGTCTTCATAATCCTATTTTCTATCAAAAATATATTATTTTTCTTATAAACTTTTTTTCTTTTCTAAAACTTGTTTATGCTTATTTTCTATGTACTTTTTTTTTTTGTATAAATAAAAACAATTATATGGTTAATAAATATTATATATATTTTTTTATAATTTTTAATTTTACAAAAGTAAACTAACTATTTGTTTATTCTTTTAATTATTAAAGGTTTTATTTTTATTTATATTCTCTAATCATTTAGTGTCTTTCTAAAGATTATTCTTTAATTAATTTTTTTTCTTCATATTATTTATTATTTATATAGTTTTTAAGTATACTATCTTATGTCTTTTGAAATTAAATTTCGCTAATTAATTCATTAAATTATTTTATTTATCCTAAAATTTTATCTCTTTTAGTTAATTAATGTTCAATTTTTTTATTAACAAATTATAAAGTATTGATTTATTTATTTGTTTATAATAGGTTTTAAGTTAAAGCTCTCTTTTTTTCAATTACATCTATTTATTTAAACTATTAAATATTTAAAGAATTTTCTTTTAAATTTCCAATACTTTTAGTTATTTTCTTAGTGTTTTATTTTTAATCAATAATTTTTTTCACAAAAAAAGAATTATTATTTTTGTTTTAAGAACTGTTTTAACTAAAGCAATTTTTCTCAGAGTTTAATTTATATGGATTTTAAGATTATATAGAAATTTAATTTTCATTATTATCTTCTAGTTTTTTAATTAAATTCATTTGATTTAAAGATTAAAAAGAAACTTGATTGAATGGTATATTACATGAAGAGGCTTGATAAAAATAATTACAAACCTATTAAAGATAATCAGCAAAAATTAAAACATTAGAAATATATGATTAACTTTATTAAAAAACTAATTTATTAGTTTCAAGTTCAAATTAATTCTAAAAAGATTAAGATAATAAAAAATCATAAGCTTTTTAAAGTAAATTATGAATGTAATTAATGTTTGCTTAGTTAATCTTTCCTTGTTTAATTAAAATTTTTGTTTTACCAAATAATTATATTAATATTTAAGGATTTCTAAAAAACTAAAGAATAAAAGGCCAATCATATTCCTTTTAAAATAAATTTTAAATATAAATTAAATAAAAATATAAATATAAATAATATATATATATATATATATATATATATATATATATATTAATACTATTTTTGTTAAAAAAAATTAATCACAATTTAATTCGTTTGTTTTACAAAAAAGCCCAATTATTGATGTGCAAATATAATACACAAATAAAGGAGGTTTTTTCTTCTCATCTATCAATTTTATTCTCTTTTTATATCTTTTTTATAAAATTATAAATTTTTTGTTTTACAGTAACATTTTTTAATTTTATTTTTAAAATTATTTAATCTATCAACACTTCTTATGATAATTTTTTTGATAATTTTTTGGTTTATGTGTTTTTTTTTATTTTAAAAACACTATTAAATATGCTTTAGAAGTTTTTATTAGTATTTATATTTTATTATTTGCTTTAAAAATTAAATTAACTGTCAATATGATTTTTCGTTACTTCGAAATCAATATTTTAATTTTTATTTTAATCTTCATTTGTTTATTCAGTTATTGGTTTTTTATTAAAAAATATTTTAATAGTATTTTAAGGCTATATATTATTTAATGATTTTTATTTTGTTCTTATATTATTTTAACTATTTTTACTTGAATAGCTTTTTTATCTGTTATTATTAAAGCTTTATTCTAATTATTATTAATTTAATTTACTTTAATTAACTTTATTATTTTAAAAAGATTTTCTTAAAATACTATTAAGATTTTAACTATTTCGATTTTTTACAATATTTATATTTTTTATTTTATTTTAGTTTTTTTTTAAATCAAATTCACCAAAGGAAAAGTTGCATTCATTTTACTATAAAATTTTTTAATCTTTCTTTTAATGATAAAAATATATTTAAATAAAATATATGAAAATTAATTTTAATTATTTAGATTTAATATATATTCTTACTTTATTTATAGAATATTATGATATTTATTGTTTATTTTCTAAAAGAGATTTATTATTTTTACTATTTTTGTTTGCTTGTTAATTATTTTCTATTTATTATATTATATTTTACCTAAAAGTTTCAAAAACATTTTCGTTTTGAGATTTCTTTATTTTTTAACGTAAGCCTTTACAATATAATATATATTGGTTTTTAAAAATTTTATTTAAATATTATTTTTATGAAACTAAAAGTTGAGTTGATTTTAAATTTTTATATGTTCATTATAGTAATATATTTTTTTTGTTTAATTTATAAGTAGGCTAAATAATTAAAATAATATTAATTGTTATAAAAATAAAAATTAATAAATTATTAAAATAAAAATTAATAAATTTTTATATTTTATAGTTGATTTTTATTTTTATATTTATATTTATTTTTCTTTTAATCAAAATATTTATATATTATTCAATTTTATTTAATTAAATTAATTATTAGTTTTTTTAATAATTTAATTATTTTTAAAAATATTAAATATTAAATTAATTGGTTTTTTAACTTTTTTAATATAAATTAAAATTTTTAAGATATTAAATATTATTTTAAAATTAGATTTATATTTATGAAAATTAATTTAAAAATATATATAATATTTAAAATTATTAAATAATTTCAAATAATATAAATATAATAAAAAAATATTAATTAATTAATATGATTTCTTGTAAATAATTTAAAAATTTTATTTTTATTAAATTACAATTTTTAAATAAATACATAATTTCATTTGAAAAAAAGTAAAAAATAATAAATATATATTATTTAATAAAAAAAATATTAAAAAATAATTTAATAATGAATTTTAATTTTATTGTATAACCTTTAAAAGCTATTTTATATTAAACTCCTGAAAATATTAATGCTAATCCTTACATTGTTTGCGTTGCACGTTTAGGATAAAATTAAATAAAAAGAACATAAGTATGGGCCGGTAATAAATATGAAGCAAATTGGACTGATTAACTTAAATTATACAGAAATAATGAAGAAAACCTAGAAATAAGAATAAGTGCTATGGAAAGTCCATAGAGTTCTTAAGCTTAACTTTTAGGAGTCGCTGTAATACCAATAACATAAGCTTTATAAATGTAAAATTAAGAACTATGTTATACTTTAAATATAAAAGAAAAAGAAGCAGGACAGGTAATAATTAAATTATAATATTTAGGAGAAAATATATAAGTTAATTGTATTTAAAACCAATATGATTAATAAGTATAATAATTTCAACAATAATAAATAGTATAATAAAATCCTTAATAATAATAATAAATATAGTATGATTAATAAAATTAATTATTATAATCTCAATATATTTAAAAACCCTTGTAATAATATAATAAAAACATAATAGTAAAAAAAGTTATGACTGATAATAATAACGCACTTATTAGTAATGGATTTGAATAAACATAATAATAATAATAATAATTATTATATATTCCTTAAGTATAAGTTAAAAATCTTTAACCTTATGAGATGGTTAATTATCCTTTGAATAAATAAAATTATTATGAATATAATATTTAAAATTAAGAAAATTTAGTCTATACACCATAACTATAATAATAATAATAATAATAATAATAATAATAATAATAATAATAATAATAATAATTATCTAATTCACTACTAACAATAAATCCTTAAACTATTTATTAAACAACAGGAATTTAATAAATTAAAAACATTCCTTATTAATAAAAGTAATAACAACTTAATAAATAATAAGAAATTTTTTTTCCCTAATAATAGGATATTAATCTTATTTAGTAATAATAATCTTGTTAGTTATAATAAATATAAAACTAATAATAAAAATTAAGTAATTCTTAAATTAGATTACTTGGATACTAATAAACATTATAATAATAATAATAACATTAATAAACACAACAAACATAATAATATGTTAAATAATAATTAGCTTATCCTAATAATACAAATTAATTATATTATGATTCTGCTTAACCTTAAACATAATGTTTGACTAATTCTTAAATAAAATTAGTTTCATTACCTTAGTGATTATAATAATAACAAACATAATAAAAAGTATTATAAATAGCATCATAAATTGTTTATTAATAATAATAATAATAATAATAATAATAATAATCTTAATAACCTATGTAATAATTACCAAGTATTTCTCAATTATCTAATTAATAATTTGTTTAAAACTATTAATATGAATAATAATAGTAACCTTCTGTAATTTAATAAAATGAAAGTCGAATTATTTAATAATATAATTTGGGTGATTAGGTTTAAAATGTAATATAATGGATAACCAAGTAAATATTAGAGATTTGTAGGTACTTATTTACCTCCTAATTATAAAATTATTTCTGATTAAAATTTTGATTAAGTTAGTAGAAATAATTACGATTATCAAAGAATCAATTAATATAATGTAAAAATATATAACTATAATATAATTATATAAATAATTAATATATATATCATAATAATATTTTAATTTTTAATAGTAAATTATTTGATTGATATTAATGATTATTAAGAAAAATTAAATTTATATTAATAATATATTTCCATTATTTATATAAACAGTAAAATTTTTATATATATATATATACATATATATTATCAATTATTCATAAAATATCTATTATGAATATATTTTATTATATTTTTGTTAAAATATTAATATAAAAAATGTAAAAATTTTTATTGTAAACATTAAAAAAAAATTTAATATAAAGAAAATAAGAATATTAAAAAGATATAAAATTTAGTAAATTTTTTGAGAATAAATAATTTAAATATATGAAAATATAAAAATTATATATATAGATAAATAATTTTATTTATAAAAAAATTAATAATAATAAAAAAAAATCATTTAATATTTTATGTAGAAGGATACCTTGAATTTCTAACCTTTGAATAAGTTTCATAAGTACTTTTATTATTCATAATATCGTTTCCAATTTCCCTACATTAATTTTAATAATCTTTAGCTTTTTCTGCATTAAATTTATATTCTATCATAGCCCCTTCAATTTTTTCATATTTATTGATTAGTTCATTAATTTCAGCATTTTTTAACGCACACATATTTTTCAGGTCTTCAATTTCCCCATTCATAATATTAATTTAATTTTAATGAGAAATCTTAATTTATTCAATAGTATAATTATTAATTTTTTCTAATTTAATTCTCTAATCCTCCAATTCTTAAGCTTTTAATCTTTCTAACTTCAAAACATGATTAGCTTAACTAGAATTTTCATTATTTATTTTCTTAATTTCTCTTTCTAAATTATCCCTTTATTTATGTAAATTATATACTTCTTTTTCTTTCAACTCAATAATTTCTTTAATAATAATAATTTTTTTATATATATATAAACATTTATATAAATAAACCTTTTAATTTTTAAATATCCGATTCTAAATATTTAATTGCAGTTTCTAATTTTTTTTTCTATTCATTAGAATTAGTATTTAAAACTTATATTTTAAGCTTTAAATCTTCTACAGTAATATCCCTTTCATTTTTAAGATTTGTCAGATTTTTCTACAAACTATCAACTTCTTAATTTCTATTATCTAAATCTTACTATAAATCAAGTACATTTTACATATTTTGAGCTCTAATGGAATCTATTTCTTAATTTTTAATATTTGAAAGTTTTTAGAGATTTTCTACTTCTTATTCTAAATATTTAATTTAATTTTATTATTAACTTGTGAATTCATTCTTGTTTAAATTCAACAAATTATATTTTTATTAACATTCTTCCGATTATTTTTATTTCTCTTTTTATAAATTATCGAATTTGTTTTTCCAGTTTTCAATATCTTCACATAGTCTAGATAATTCAAGATTATAATTATCTCTCTATAGCATTTTTTCCCTAATTTAATTTTCTATCTCGCTTTATTTATCTTAAATTATCTTCTTTAAACTCTCAATTTGATTGTTTAAAGCTTCAATTTAATTCTCATGGTGATATTTTAGTCCTTAAATGTCTTAAGAATTCTAGTTTGATAATTATTCTTTTATTTCCTATATTTGCATATTCGCAAAATCATTATTATCTACAATTCTATCTTTAAAAGCCTAAATTTCCTCCCTTAAAAGTTAGTTTTCCTCCTCAAAGTTTGCCTTTTGTCCTCTATTTTAATTTATCAAGGCCTCTATTTCTCTAGTCTTTACACCTAATAAATTCCTCAATTTATTAACTTCCCCACCCATCACTTCTAGTTCATTATCATGTAATTTTTTCAACAAATCGAGCTATTGACCTGTTTAATTATCGAGTTTCGACCTTAAATTTTCCAATTCTTACTAAGATTAAACTTCTAATTCTGATATTTTCATTTTAAGTCTTTCTCGGTCTTCACATATGCGATTTTATTAAGAATTTCCATCATATTTAACTTTAGAAACTTAAGATTATAATAAAGAAATTTCCTTTTCCCTATCTTCAACTATATTTCTTAATTTTTTTAACTATTCTTCATAAAGCTCTATATTTTAAGCATGCTATTTTTTTTAAGTTTCATTTTTTTCATGAAATTCAGTATATAATCGAAATTTCTTCTCCTCAATAAGTCTTACTTTGTCAATTTCAGCCTATTTAAGTTCATCTTTTACTCTAGTATTTTCTTATAATAGTCTTTTGAGTTCTAATTCGTAATTTTATTTCAAAGAAACAACATTATTCATTTATGATTCATATTTTTGTTTCCACAAATCAATCTCAGCTTTTTTCTAGTCTAATTATTTCTATAAAATCTCTTTTTCAGAGCATATTACAGCGTTCTATTTTAATATATTTTCTACTTTTGATTCCAATTCAAAAGATTTTCTAGCTCGAAAATTTGCAAGTTCTAAATCAGAATTAGCCTAACATAAACATGATTCTAATTCATTACATCTACTTTTCCATAAATCAGCTTAGTTTAAATTATTATTATTAATGGTGTGTTTTGATTCATTTATTGATTAATTGTAGGATAGAAGATTGTTTAAACGCTAAGTATCAGGAGATTAGACTTAATTTTAAGGGTTATTGAAAGTACCAGATAATATTATATTTTTATTTGATGATAAAACATCATTAGGATTATAGCTTTGACGGCTGTTAAACATTTGATTTAATTATGATTATATATATTTATTGCCGTTATTTATAATTTTTATTAATTTTTATTTAATTGTATATGTAATTATATATATATATAAATATAAATATATATATATATTTATATATATTTATATATATTTATATATATATTTTATTCATTTGATTTTTTAATTATTACTTTTGTAATATTTTTTTCATATTTTAATATTTTTTTTTATTACATTTTATATTTTTAATTTTTTTTTTTATTAATTTAAAAATATTAATATAAAGTTTACTACTAAATGATTTATTTTTATATTTAAATTATATATTTATATATATTGTTTATATATTTTATTTTATTTTTTCTTTATACAATATATATTTTAATTTCATAATTAAAGTTATATTTTAAGTTATTTCATTTTAATAAACATAATTTTTATAAAATATAATATATATTATATATTTTTATAAATATATATTAATTTTTGTTTTTTATTTTATCATAAACTAAATATATTTTTAAAATATTTCTAATAAATTTTTTTTATAGTTTTCATATAAACTATTAAATTAACATTTTATATTGTTATTTTCTATATATTTTTATTATAAAAAAATCATTAATAATGTTTAATTTTTATATAATTATTAATATTATAATTTTTTTTTTTTTTCTTTATAAATTACTGATTATGTTCTTTTATTTAATTTATTTTAGATTAAATTTTTAGATATATATATATATAAAAATATATCTTTATTATTTTTTTAAATTTTTTTAATAAAAATAAAATAAAAACTTAAACCTAATTGAAAAAATAATATTAGCATTCATTTAAAATAATTATTTTAACTTAAATATATTTTTTTTTAAATATTTATTCTATAATTTCTAAAAACTTTTAAATTTTTTAATAACAACTTAAAAGGAATTATCATAATTTTAAATTTAAATAATTAATTTTATTTTTTTATAAATAAAATAGGAAAAAAATAAAAAAAAATCTTTATAGACTTTAAAATATTGATATTAATTTCAATACAATTTATTATATTATAAACTGAGTAGTTTATATTATTTTTTAATTTTTTTTAAAAAATGATTTAAATTTAAATAAATGTATTATATAGTATAATCATATTATTATTTTTTTAATATATTTATTAGAAATCTTAGTATAAAAAAATTACTTATAAAAAATATAATCATAATTATTATATATTAAATCTTAATTATCAAAATAATAAAAAAAATTAAAAATATATATAAATTTATATAAAAAATATAAATATTTATATATTTATATATTTATATATTTATATATATATATTATAATTATTATTATTATTATTATATTTTGGCTTTCTTAATTAATTTTAAATTTATATATTTTATTTTAATTCTATATTATATTTTATTATATCTTTTTAAATATTTTTAATCAATTATTTCTTTTATTTGTTTATAATATTTAATTTATATTTCAAATAAATAAAAATTTAAAAAGTTTTATATATTATATAAATATTTTTAATCTATATTATAATTTTTTTTTTTTTTTTTTTTAATTATTAGAATTTTTTTTTTTCTTTATTTATATAATTTAGTTAAATAATTTTTATTCAAGTTAATAATAATTATTAAAAAATAAGTATAAAAATATTAATAAAAAAAAACAAAATTTATTATAATTAACAAATATAAAATTTGAATTAAAATTTTTAAAAAATTGAATTTATAATATATTTAAAACAAAAATATATCTTATATTTATATAAACATATATATATTTTTTTATGATATAAAAAATAAACAAATTAAAAAATATAAATTAGAATCAATTTAAAAGAATGAAATGAAATATAAATATAAATAAATAATAGAATCAATAATTATTAAAAAATAAATATAATAAAATTTATCAATTTTCTTCAGATTTAAAAATAATACCTTCTTAACTACAAATTAATCCTTCTGGATTATAAGTAAGCCCATCTTATGGATTATAAGTGAATCCTTCAAATCCTGGCATTTATTTTTAATCCAGAGTTTCGAAAATAGGCTTTTGTCTAGTAAGCTTATCATCTTATTTTTTTTTAATAATGAACTACTTCAAAGGACTTTCATATTCTTTTTTATATAATTTCTTCCAATCAATATTTTCAAAAAATTTATGTTATTTTATAACACTCCAACTTAGTCTTTTTTCCGGATCTGAATTTAAGCAACTTTTAATCAAATCAACTGCTTCTTCATTAAATCCAGTTATAAAATTAGGATTATTTGCTAATATTTGTTTCATAATGGAATACCAATTTCTTTATTTATCCCTAAAAGGAGGCATTCCGAATATAATTTCATATAAAAAAACACCAAAAGCCCATATATCAATTGAAGCATTATATCCTAATCTATTATTTGATTATTTACTCTTAATAACTTCTGGTGCTATATATTCAGGAGTTCCTATAAAAGTAAAGGACAGTTCATCTTCGTTTACCATTTATTTACTAAGTCCAAAATCTGTAATTTTTAAATGCCCATCCTCTGTAACTAAAATATTTTCAGGTTTTAGATCTCTATATATAATTTTCATATTATTATTTAAATATTCCATTCCTTTTATTTGATTTTATGAAAAAAAACAAAACAATTTTTTTTTAAAAAAAAATACCCAAAACTACTTCAGCAGCTATAAATTTAGATAATTCAATAGAAAATCTTTTATTTCTAGCCAAATAAGTATACAATTCACCTCCAGGACAATATTCCATAACTAAGTAAAGCTTATTATTAGTTTGAAAACTGTATCTTAGTCTTACCAAAAAAGGGCTTTTATTTTTCAATAAAACGTTTTTTTCAACTATCATTTTCCTTTTTAAATTCATTTCGAGTATTTTATCTTTTTTTACTATTTTCATTGCAAATATTTTACCATTAGATTTTTTTTTTACTAATAATACTTACCCGTAAGCCCCTTCGCCTAAAAAGTCGATTTTCTCGAAATCATTATAGCTTAATTATTTGTTATGGTCTTAGTCTTATAAGGATATTGGAGATGTAAATTCTTAAGGAAAGTTTGAGGCTGAGGTTTGGGCTTATTCTAATAATTGATTTTATGATTTTTATTCAGTTTGATTTTTGGCATTTTATTAGGTTTAATTAGCTTCATGAGAGTTATT
Organism: Ichthyophthirius multifiliis; assembly: GCF_000220395.1. NCBI lineage: Eukaryota > Ciliophora > Oligohymenophorea > Hymenostomatida > Ichthyophthirius > Ichthyophthirius multifiliis. Next base: position 200,984 of record NW_004086444.1, read on the forward strand.
ATGACTACACATCTTTACACATATTTATCCCTATTTTCTATATTTTTTTTTTTATTATTAGATTTTTTTTTATTTAGTTAGTTTTTCAAGTTTATTTTTATTTATTTTTAATAAAAAATATTTGACTAATATATATTTATAGATATATATATAATGCAGAATATTATTCGATTGAATTATAACATTTATATGCGCATTTTACTAAATTTGAGATTTTAGTATACAATAAATATTTTTAAATTGGTATTTTTATATATTGCTTAACATATTGCTTAACATATTTATGGATTAATTTTTTTATATTTTTCATTTTGTCTTCGAAATAAATAATAAATACATTAATTATTATAAATTTAAATATAAAATTAATTCTACAAAAAAAAAAAGATATATATTTATTTTATTTAAATTTATTAAAGGACATGAAACATATTTATTTTCATATAATATAAAAAAAAATTAGTAAATAGATATTTATTTTAATATAATCAATTTAATAAATTTTACTTTTTTTATAAATAAAATAGAATATTATATTAATATTAAATTACGAGTAACTTTGATATTTTTAATTTATAATTTTTAAATAATTTTTTTTATTAATTAGGTTTATATTTTTTTTTATTAATATACTTGCCAATTTTTATAAAAAAATAAAAGTTTTAAATTTATGTTTAATTAAAATATACGCCTAATTTATATTTTTTATTTTCTAATAAATTTCTAATTAATTTTACCAGTTTTATAAATTTTTTAAATAAAAGTAAGTAATATATAGTATAAATTAATTAAAATTAAAAAATAAAGATTTTTTTTTCTTATTTTTTAATAATGAAATTATTCTATTAAAATAATCTTATTTTTTATTAAAGTTAAATTTTAATATTTCTATTATATAACAAATAAAACATTATATTTAAAAATTCATAGCCTAAGCTTTTAATATTGTCAAATAATTGAATTTTAAATTAAGTTTTTATTATTTTTTTGTTTTATTTTTCTTTATTTTTTTATTTATTTAAGTATTTGCTTTTTATAAATGATTTTAAAAATTTTCTATTTTTAAATATTAAAACATTTCTTGGTATTAAAAATCAAAAGTTTTGCATTATTAATTAATATTTTTTTTATAAAAATACCTATTTTATTTTAATAATAATTTAAAAACATTAATATTATTAAAAAACAATTTTGTAATTAATTTTCTAAAGAATATAAATACCTTAAGGTTCTCTACTCTATTTAAAAAAACAAAAAAATAAAATATATATATATATATATAATAAAAATATTTATTTATAAAAAATTAGATGAATAATGAATAAGATGTAGAATCAGTAGGCTTACTGAATTAAAAATCAAATTAAATAAGCTCATTAAATAGTTCTTAAAAAAGTATGTTAAATCTCTGTTTTGAATTTTTATTTATAATATTAAAACATGATGAGTTAAGCTTATCTATAAATACCATACTAGCAATAATTTAGTATTTCTAAATTATTTATTTTGCATTTCATCCAATTGTAATTAACTTTTTATATTTTTTTTTTTTTTTTAAATATAATAAAAAGGTAAGTAAACTTTGGGATAGTAATTTAGCTAATAATGCAGCCTAAGTATTCGGATATGTAGGTATTTTCCATATATATAGATCTTAAACATGGAATATATGTTTAATTGTATTTTATATTGGTTTTATAATAAAATTAATATATTCACTTTGCTTTTTATATTGTTGTGTTACTTTAAATAGATAAAAGATTTTTCCAAATTTAGTTACCAATTTTATAGTTATTACTACTAATTTATTAATAAATATACTCTATATGCCTTTCTTGGATGTCTTTTTAATTATAGTAAATTGCTCTGGAGAAAGTAATTAAACTAGTTTTAAATATGTTAGTTTGTATAAGGATATATAATGCTTTAGTGTATTTTTTATTTATTTTTATAATAAAAGTTATTTAAATATCTCTTAAATAATTTAAATATTAATAGGGAATGCATATATTTTATTTTTCAGTATCAATATTTTGTATTATAATGCTTTTGTTATTCATTTTTATTTTCGGATATTTATATTTTGATGGAATATATAACGAATTCAAAGGTAATTCTAAAAAAAATAACCGAGGAAATATTACTTTAATTATCTACGAAACAGTTCTTATATTTAGCCTAAATTTCCTTAACGGAGCTAACTAAACTAATTTTATAGTAGTTATCTATTTAATTGGAAGTGCTTTTGTATTCTATATGATACATATAAATTCACCTTTTAATAATATTATTATTTAGAAAGTATGGTCCTATTTATAATCAGTAAATACTTGGACAGCTATAATGTTAGCTATAGCTTGTGTAAAATAATCCATATATATATAGATATATATTATATTTTATAAATATATAAATATATTTAATAAAAAAGGTAACTGAAAAAAGAATATTTCATGGAATAATTTATGCCTGGTTAACAGGTTTACCTTTATTATTTTTTATAATTTTTTGGAATCCGACTGATAAAATAAAAGTATTAAAAATAATATGAAAAATAAATAAAATAAAAAGGGTGAAGCAGCAATAAATATAAACGTAAATAAATTCGAAGATCCACAAGAAGTAATTGATCATGTTATATATGTTCAAAAACTTGTCTATAATGATATAAAAAAAACTAAATCGGGTCAACTTCTAAACGGATATATAGAATTTCATAACAAAACTTGTTTAAATGCAGTTTGTCCATTAAAAAAGGTAAAATTTTCAGTGATATTAAAAAAAAATGAACATGAATAAGCAAAAAAAAACAATAAATAAAATAATAATAATAATAATTAAAATAACAATAATAATAATAATTATTAAAGATAAGATAAGAGATATTAATTTTGTTAAGAAACGTTATGTAAATTATTTGAATAAAACATCCTTAAATTCCCTACAAACATAAACCTTAGAATAAACTATGCTGTATATTTAATGAAAGTAATCAAAAGCAAATAACATGCCTTAAATTAAATTATAGAAGCTGAAAGTTTCAAGCAATCTTTTGATGAAAAGTTTATTTTGTATTATATAAAGAAGGTTATAGAGAATGAAATTTGCGAATTAAGCAATAATGATGATGATTATGGAAATTAAAAGACCTAAGAGAGTGAAATTAATAATTTTAAACTTGCTATGGAATAAACTGTGGCTTTATTAATGGAATTTTGGAGTTAGTTTTCAGATGAAAAACCTGATTTGATAAAATTATATGATATTGGCAGTAAATTATTCCCTTTAAAATAGTTAGTTGATACTATGTAGAAAAAAATCACAAGAGGAAAAGGTGAACAAATTCCGAAAGTTTTGAGAGTTTATTCGAAGTATTTAATTGATATTTTTAATGATAAAAAAAACGGTGTACTATTGTTAGAAAAAGCAAATAAAATAGAGTAAAATATTCTCAATAAAAAAGAGTTTCATATAGGCTATACTTCTGAAATTAATTTAGATGGAAAAGAAGATGGAATCGCATTTATGACAATGGAAGATGAAAAATTAGGAGAACTTTTGACTTGTAATTTGACTTTAGCAAGTCTTTTTGGATACAATAAATAGGATTTGATTAATAAAAATGTCACAATGCTATAGCCTATTATATATATGTAACATCATTAGGATATTTTAAAATATTATATTGAAAAAGAAACTAAAAATGGCACATAACAACCATAAGATATTAGTGTTAGAGAGAAAATTTTACATATTTAAGGCAAAAATAAATAGTAATATATTTTTCCAATTACATTAAAGATATAACCTGTCTATCATGCAATTAAAGATGGAAATGAGTATTTGGGAATTTTTAAAAAAGAAAAAGCTATTAAAAATATTGCCTATATTTAAAGTGATGAAAAAGGTATAATAAAAGATATTTCATCATGTAAAATTAAAAATATATGTAGACATAAATTTTATTATTCTAAAATTTTTTATAAAAAAGCTTGTATAAATATATTAGGAATAGATATAAAAATTATTACATTATAATAAATTTCCATTTAAAAAATAGTGATATAAATATATATATATATATATAATAATATATATATATATATATATAAATTTATATATTTTATAATTTGATATATATAGTTTGAAGATATTGACGATTATAGATAGGAATGTTTGAGTAAATAAGGGAAAATAATAAATTATACATTTCCGAAATTTCATGACGATTCAGTTATTTTCGGTAAAAGTGACAAAATGACAAAATTACTTGTTTAAATGTAAGATATAAAATTTAAATATAAAGGTGATGATAAACTCGGAAATATATTTAAAATAGAATAAATCCAAGACAAACCTTTAAAATCATAAAAATCTAAAATAACTTAAACGACTTTAGTTTTAAGTGAAAAAAAATAAATATTAGGTGCTTTTTAGTTTAAACTACATATATAGGAAGATGAAGATATATTATATAATGGGTAATTTATCGAAAGTGAAAATTATTCAGATTAAAATAATAATATTGAAACTACTTAATTTGATTAGAGTTAGATATAGTAAGGAAATGATAGTAAATTTGAAAATGCGAATAATCTTTCCTAATATTTAAATAATAATATCGTTTTTTTAAAATCAAATTAAATTAATGAGGAAAAATAAAATAATTAAGCTAGTTAATAATAACTTGAATTTTAAATAAAAAAAAATTATTGTGAAGGCATTAAGACTTATAGATTGGTTAATAATTAATTATAGGATATAGAAAAATATAAAGATGATGAATAGGATGAAGATGAAGAAAATATGGAAGATGATAAATTAGAAGAATAACAATAACACTAAAATTATAAAAATAAATAAAATTAGTTAAATTTAACGGAATCAAAGGGTAATATTAATGCTTTTGATTACTCTAGAGCTTTAAATGATGAACTAGATAAATAATCAGAATCAATTATTGTTTAATAATTAAAATATTTCTCTATTTTTGTTATTATAATTATGATAATGATGTATAAATAATAAAATATAAATTATTTAAATATAATAATAATACTTATATATATATAAATATATTATAGATCATGTATAGAATTTGGTATAAATAATAATTATATTCTAACCTAAAAAGATGGATATTAGAAAGTTTAATTAGAGTCTTAAAGACTTGCTTGTATAAACGAAATGATTTCCTATATAAGAGAAATTAATTTATTAGCTTTAGATATTCGAATTCCTTAATATAAAATACAAAGTGTTGCAAATCCTGATAAATAATCAGATTTTACAGCTTTAAAAGAAAGAATATTAAACACAATAAACGAACTGAAAGATTTAAATTAGAATTTGATAAATTTATAGAGTTCTTCAGATAAAATTGTAGATATTTAATATTTAGAGAATTAATAAAAAACATCCTTAAATATAAACTCTGTAACTGAATAAATAATATCAAGAGCACATGCTATTATATAATAGAATTTAGATTTTATAAAGAATTAATAGACAGATAATTTTTATATATAATTTAATGGATTAAATGATTATTCGGTTAAAATTTTAACTATAATGGATGAAAAAAATGCCTCATTAATTGATAATATATATCATATGCAAAATTATTAGATAATTTTTCTCATTGTATCGATTTGTATTATGCTTATATTTTCGGTTATTTTAACTTTTTTATTAGGAAAAACTATCTTCGCGAAGTAAATTATACTTTCAGTTTTCTTAGATATATCAGAAAAAACATCAAAATATTTGTATACAAGTTGTGAGAATTTTATAGCTTAAATTAATACAGGAGAAGAAGGTATACATATATATATATATATATATATATATATATATATATATATATATATATATATTAAATATAGATGATATATATAGTGAAGGTTATGCTTTTATTGATGATAAAGATGATTTTGATGATTAAAAAGGTTCAATTTTTGGTAAAAAAAGAAAAAAATTCAAAAACGCTGATAGAGGTACTTTCGGATTCTTTTTCAAAATGCTTTTAATTTCCATATTTTTTGAAGTTTATTTCTTTGTTAATTATTTTTTAGAAAGAAATTAATTATCAATAATGTCATAATTATTACTTGAATTTAACTGTACAAATTTTTCAGAAGGATTTTATTCTTTAGCTTTAAATGGATAAAAGTAATTATTCATTAATAAAGGTTAAGCTTTTCTTAACGGACAAGCAGAAAATTAAGTTGCTTAAATGATTGAAAATTTTTTTAATGTAGATGCTACTATTCATTAAGTATATTTTTTTATTTTTTTATATTTTTATAATTTTTTTAGTAACATGCATTAAATAGTCCTGTTTTTGATACTTCTATTGGATATTAAGATTCATTTGAAAATATTATGTTCAAAGATCCATGTAATATTATGGTTGAAAGAAAGTCTGTGAGTTAAAACGAATGTGATAATTTTCAATATTAGATTGTTAAATAGGTAAAAATTCATTTTTATATAATTTTCATTTTTTTTTTAGGGTATTATTACAGTTACTGTAAGATTTTTTTAATTAATTAGATATTTTAAAGATAGGTATGATTGGATTATTAAAAATCCTACTACTTAATTTAATTTTACTTAATTTAAAGGCTATGTAAAAATATAAAATCGTGACATAAGTATATAATAAAATAATTTATTAAATCTTTTAAGATTAAATGATTCCTATGAATTAAGTAATATTTTTTGTAAAATTAAAAACCCTGTATTTTTATTTTTAATAAAAAGATAGTATTTAAGTTATTTATTTGAAATCGGCTTATAGGTATTTATAAGAATAGTTTATGAAATAAAACGAATATTCAATTAATAATTTCAAAGTTTAAAGAGTAATGTTACTTGTTATATTTATTGTTTGTCTTTTAGTAGGATTATTAATATATTGGTTACCTTTTTTACAACATTTAAATAAAGAAGTATTTTTAAAAATAATTTTTTAAATTTCTTTTTTAAAAAAAAAATATTAAATATAGATATGGTCAACTAAGTGTTTACTTTCTTTCATACCTGTCGACGAAATGACAAAAGTATAAAATATAGCTATTTTTATTAAAGATATTATTCTGGAAAAAAAAATATGAGATAAAATATTAATTTTATTCTATGTATTTTTATAATTAAAATATAAATATAAATTCCATATCATGACTATAATAAAAATTAAATTTTAAATTTTGTTTTTTTATAAAAGAATATTTAATCATTATTATTTTATGTAAAAATTAGCATTATATCAAAATAATTTTTGTTAATAAAATAAAAAATAAAATAAAGTAAAAATAAAATAAAACTAGATATTAATTTTTTTAAAAAAAATAATACATATTAAAATATTTATATATTTAAATATATATATATATATAAAAAAAAATATTATAATTATATATAAATAAATTTGTATTTATTTTTATATATATTTTATTTTAATTTTTTTTTTTATTTAAATTAAAATAAAATATATATATATATATATTTATTTTAAATATTAAATTATCATTTTCAAACAGGTAAAGGTTAAGTATTTTTCTTAAGCCAATCTAAAGCTATTTAATCATTTTATTATTTTAGTACTGGTGATAATTTATTCCATACCTATAAATAAACATCATTTAATGTAATTTTTTTTTTTACTTATTAATGATATTAATCAACAAATTAAGCATCATTTTTTGTTAATAAAGTATAATCAATCAAATTTCTATCGTAAGGACACAAAGTTAAATTTTCGAAACCTAAAAATTCATTTCCTTTATTAATAACTACTAAATCATCCTCAATTCTAATACCAAATTCTCCATCTTTATAATATCCAGGTTCTTTAAAAATTTATTACAATATATTATAAAAAATATAGTTAAATATACCATCAGAAACAATCATTCCTTCTAAAAGTGGTTCATTTCTATATTTACTGATTCCATGAGGTCCTTCATGTACATTTAAAAAATGCCCAATACCATGTCCTGTGCCATGACCGTAGTCCATATAATTAGCCCATAAATGTCTTCTGGCTAAAACGTCAATATCGCTTCCTGCAATTAGAGATTTTGAAGGCCATTAAACTCTCTAAACATCTATGTTTCCTAACAAAACTCTTGTATAAGCATCTTTTTCTTCATTACTAGCATTTCCGAAATGTAAAGTTCTGGTTACATCAGTAGTTCCATCTCTATATATATATTACATATTTTATAAAATTAATTTTTTTAAAAAAATATACAAATATTAAGCTCCAGAATCTAACAAATAAATTAAGTTAGGCTTTAATAAAGCAGCTGTTTTTTCACATGGTTTATAATGCACAATTGCTGCATTAGGCCCTACAGAAGATATAGTTTCAAAGGAAAGCCCTTTATTTTTATCATTTTTGAGTCTTTTTTCTTCCAAAACAAGTGCTGCTGTATATTCGTTTAAATTTTAATTTTTCTTAATGACTAATTCATGTTCAAGCCAGGCCAAATAACTTACTAAAGAAACCCCGTCTCGAATATTACAATCTCTAAATCCTTAAACCTAAGTAGGTGTTTTTATGCCTTTTAATTTATTTATAATTCCTGTTCCAGACATTTTAATAATTTCCTACTAGTTCAAATTAGTAGTAATTTTGTAATTTATTTCGCCTTCATGGATTGCTATTTTTTAAAAATTCGGTAAATCTTCAAATATCTTTTAGTAACTGGACATATTAATGTGATTTTCTTTTAAATAGTATTCTACTTCTTTATTTATTTTTCTCTAATCTACATAAAGTGTACCACAATATGAGTTTTAATTAAAATTAAAATTTATTATCAAAAAAGATTTAAAAACTGGATTAAATTATATATCTTATCCTCTTAAATTTAAAATCCCTTTTTATTTACAATAAAAAAGTTTTTTTTTTTTAAAAAAAATATTTTATTTTACAAGCTATTTCGTCTAATTTACCAGTTAAAATCATTTATGCGTTTATCTCTTTTACTTTTTGAGAAATCAAATTTATTTTTTCCCCTGTAGATTATCCTACATACTATAATTCATGTATTATAATCTATATTTTTTTTTAATAATAAATTTGTATATATGTAAATAGATTTTTTTTTTTTCTAGTCTTAACTTATTCGATATTATCTTCTTATTTATTTTCCCATATTTCATCTACAAGATTTTATTCAATAGCCTCTAGTTATATATTGTGTTTTTCAAAAAATTTCTATCTATTTACAATAAGATCTAACAAATATTTAAATTAAAGATTATTTTTTTAAAAATATATTTATTTAACCTGTACTAACTAATAATGGGTCATATCCAATTTTCGAACCCTTATTAAGTAAAACGCTTACATCTTAAGTCCATGGTACTTATCCTTTTTTATTTAGTTTAAAATAATAAAATAAATACCTATTCCTAATTTTTTCATTTCCCAACCTTAATCAAGATTTTTTTCAGCCTTTAAATATTTTATGAATTAATAAAAGAAATCAAATTTTTATTTTACATCGAGCCAATATCTTGAATCGACCCATAAAAAAGCTTTTTCCTAAGTTATTAGAGCAAAGCCAGCAGAACCTTTAAAGTTAGAAATATAAGCAAGTCTTTCGTCAGAAGCAGCTATATATTCGCTCTTATTTATATTAGTATTTTTTTATATATATTTTTAATTTTACATTATGAGCATCATCGTGAGGGACTAAATAAGCATCGATATTTTTTTTTTTAAGAAGTTCTCGTATTTTAATTAATTTTTAGTCTACGTTTTACATTTTAATTAAATGTTTTAATATCTCTTTTTTTATAAAATATATAATTTATGAATTTATAATAACAAATCTATTGTAAAAAATTTTTATGAATTAAATCAAGATTAGGTTTTATAATAAATATATTAATAAAAAAAATTAATATAAAAAACAAATAAAATAATTAAATCTAAAACATTAATTAAATAGAGAATTTAGTATAAGAAAATATATATTTATTTTTAAATATTGAATAAATATATTAATATTATATATTTCATAATAAATATGTAATACATAGCTTATATATAAAATTAATATATATAAAAATTGTTAACGATCAATTAAAAAATATAATTTTTATTTTATATTCAATTTAATTAAGAAAAAAGTATTTAGTTAAATAGAAATGATTTATAAAAATAAATAAATTATTTATCTAATATTTGTATTTTTTTTAATAATAATTCTAATATAATTAATAAATTATGACTACGATTAACCTAATAATAATTTATTTAATTTCAGAAAAAAATAGCCCTCTATCACCAACTAAAATTAGATAACAATAAAATACTTCGAAGAAGGCGAAAAAATACACATAATACATAAAAATTAAATATATACATTAAATTAAAGAATCCAATAATTATAAAAAATAAAACCAAATTTAATAAAATTCTAAAAACTAAAAAATTAAAACATTAAAAACAAAATACAAAAACCCATAAATATACTTCAATTTACCTACGGAAATTGGTGCGGTCCTGAATACGGTGGATTAAATAATGAATGTAAAGATAAATGTATGCAAAACATATAAGAAATTTCAAACGAATGTAAATAATGTAATCAACCAATAGATTATGTAGACTCGATATGTATGTAACATGATTTCTGTATTACAAGATTTTAACTATAAAATACCTTTAAAGATACCTGCAAATATAAAATACTCTAAGTAGGAAGTATTTTTTTAACAAGTTGTGAATGTACATATTTAATTATGAATAATTTATCATATGAAATGCTTTCTGAAAAATGTTAAAACACGGATTGTATTATAAACGGAATTATAATAAAAGAGGTTTTTGATAATATTTTATTTGACTGTGTTTGTTGTTATAAAGAATTCCATAGATCTTTAGAAGATAATAAAATGTATTTTATTAACACTGCTAAGTGTGTTTTGCCGGATGAATGTAAAAGTTTTAATGGATAATGATAAAATAAAAAAATATATTTATACAATTTCTTTTGAAAAATAGCTTTATTTATTTAATTTAATAAAATAAATAACAAATTTTTATATACTATATTGAATTTTTTATTAAAAAAATAAATAAATCGATCATTCTTCCTCATAAGAAGATTCACCATTACTATGTCTATTATATTAAGCTTCTGGATCTAAATTAATAGGGTCTTCTGCATTCATAGAATCACAATCTGTATTAATAGCAATTAATAACTAGCTTTTTAACGAAGCTTTATTAGTATAAGCTGGTAGTTCTAAATTAAAAAAGCATGTATCTGCTTTTGGTAGTAATTTATCAGAATTCGAGCTTGAATAAGTAGCCGGTTTAATCATAAATCTAGTTTAATTTCTTTCGAATTCCTCATCATTAGGTGGCAATCTTTCCTATCCCCAGCAAAACTTGACAAACCTAAGAGATTCCGTATGATTTAATTCATGCAAAACCTCCCAAAGCATTTTCACATGGGGTGTGTTTTCGTTTAAATTTCCACTATAAATTGTATGTCTTTTAAGTAAATCGAAATCCACATTTTTCTTTCCACAAACCCACATTTCTAAATCCGAAGCATCCACCAAGTTTAACAATGGTAAAGGCACGATTTAATTTAAACCATTTTTAATAGCATGAATTTGTAATTAACTTTCACCTATTTTGGCTTCGACTAATTTAGCTATATAATCAAGTCTGTCTTCATACCCAACCTATATTTTAGAACCATCTCTAATTAATTCTATAGTCGACATATCGCTTAGTGTAGTAGTGTAGGTTTCGAAAAAGGACTACTCAAAGACTTCTTTTTCACAATTTTCAATAAATTTAATTAAATCAAATACAGGTTTATCGATTTCTTCCAAATCTTCCAATGTAACTTGTTAACTGACAAGCTATTTCCATAAAATTCGAGGTAAATCTAATGTTAAATGGGTCCCTGTGCGTATACATTCACCCATTAAAATTCCGAGAAACTCAAAAAGTTATAATTAATAAGAGCTTTTAGCAGATGGATTAATTACGTATTTTTCACGAGAATCACCCATTTTAGATAAATTATTGGTTGATGGACATAATAAATTTAATTGACGTTTATGAGAAGATAATACATTAGGTTATAATTCGGAAGATATATCTGCAAAAAATTACCTATAAGGACCTGATTCGCCCATAACTAATTCTCCTTTGAAAATTATTTCAAAAGCAATAAAAGGATCTGTTCCAGTAGGTTTAACAGGTCTATAAAAATTATATAAAATAATATAATATGTAAAATATTTTTATATTTATATATTATTATATTTTAAATATATATGTTATCTTTTTGTACATATAATTATATTTTACCTTAATTATGTAATTGGAATATCTTTTATTTATTCATAGGCTTTAGTAAAAATAAAATCTTCTTTTTATAATTAAGTAGCAATATTTTTATGAGTTTATGCTTTTTAATCTTAATATTAATTATTATTTGTATTATTATAATTTAAATTCTAGCCTTAGTTTTTTTAAAAATCTATCTAATCTTACAATTTTAATCTTTCAACTTAAACTTTAGGCACCTAATCTCTCCTAAGGGCAGTTTTATTCAATACTTTCTAAGCGAGATCATTTTTAATAGGGTTCATACATAAAACTCTATAATTAGAAAATTATGTAGACATTGACAAAGTTATAAAAGCGTTATTATTTTAATTCTAAAAATTGAAAATTTAATAATCCAATGGTTCACATTTTGAGTCCATATTAATAAAAAAGATACTTTTTTATAATAGCTTATTTAAAAGCTTTATTAAAGCCCAAGAATATCTTATATCCCTTAAAGAACATACAGAAATAAGTCTATTATACTACATAGTACTCGATTCATGTAAATAACCAATTGGTTGTAATATGTTTTCATGTAAAGGTATTATATTATTAGAGGATTGAATAAAGCGAATGTTTGTTGGATTATAATGAAGTACTTATTTCGTCTCTTTACATATTTCTATTTGGATTAATTTTATTAATTAGTTAAGCAGATTTTGTTATAATAAAATTGGATTTTCTCCTTATATCCAGCCTATTAAATCTAAATGCAAATCAAAGCCTAATTTGAATATTATTTCCCATGCGTTTTATGGGTTTTCGAAGGCTAGAATTGCTATTTTTTCTTATAATTATTTATAGTTTCTAAAGTCAACTAGATCTAATTCTTAGAATAATTGTTTTAATAAACTAGTAGGTATTTAAGAACATCTTTATTCGATTTTATTTAATACTTAAGTACGTAATATATTCTATTCTTCATTTATCAATCTGAATTATAAAAATTCGTTTAGATTTTCATTCTAGGATATATTCTATGTTTCGATTTCTAATGGTTTAATTGAATTAAATTCTACTTTTTATTTTTCCAGAAATTAAATTTGAGTATTTAATTGAAATATTTTATCATTGAATTATTCTAGATATTTTTTATAATTATTTTCCATGTCTTCTAAAGTAAGTATTTTTTCTTAGTTTTCTTATATTTATATAATTTATTATTATTATTTATAGTTTTTTTTTAAGGTTTTTTTTATTCTTTTTATTTCCTTTATTTTTTTTCTTCTTTTTCTATTTTTTTTTTTATTTCAGATTCAAATTTACATTTTCTTCTTAAAAAACTTTCTCCTCATCTTAAATCTAAGTTTAAATTTTTTAAATCTATTATTAGATTTCTTCTTTTTTCAATTAATAAAAATCACCAACTTATTATTAAATTATTTAAATTAATTTAGTTTATTTATTCTTTTCCTATTAAATCTCCTCATCTAAAATTTCTTCAATCCTAAGTTGTTTCTCCTTATTTTCTTTTTAATTTTTATCTGTTTTTCCTCTTCTTCATTATCTTCATCCTCTTCCCCTTTTCCCTCAATTACTTAAGGTTTATGAGTTTCACAAATCTCACAAATTGTTGACTCCCAAGGATTTTCTAAAGTACAAGAAGGGCAATTCCAAAACTCCGGATCCTTAGCTTCCACTATCTATTCTTATTATTCTTCTGCAACCTTCTATTCTTCCTCCTATTACTATTTCTAAACATCATCCTAAAGCCCTGCTACATCTTCCAAATCCAAAAAGGCGGACCCATCAACCAAAACGAAACATTATTGACTAGAAGTAATATTTTTTTTGACAATAAAAATATCTAAAACCGGATTCAAGATCCTCAACTTAGCTTTTTGTACACTCTAGGCAATATTTTTACGGATATCATCTTCATTCCAAAAATAAGGTAAATTTTTTAGCACAAGTATATTTTAAAAAGGCTCTTATTATTGGTAATTATTTTTTAACAAAAGTTACTTCAAGACAAGATTATTGTAAATTTCCTATGTCAAAATTCCCTAACAATCCACAAAATTAAACACTACATTTAAATTGATAATATGTTCCATCCAAACAGGTATTTTCTATGCGTTAGAATTCTCTAAAAGATCCTTATAATTACTTTGGTAATAAAAATCCCCTTTATTAAATAAAACAGGGGTAAGAATAGTCGAAAGCATTTCAATTTAATCTTAAATGTATGAACAATATAAAGAGTTTTCATCTAATTTGTTCTTTTTTAAATATTCTTAAACTTTCATTATATTGGAAATTACAAAATCTTGCTTTATATTATATATTTCCCAGTGTTTTTTCTTGAAGTTTTATTTATTTATTTCCATTATGTTACTATTTATTTAATATTTTATTAAAAATCTTAACTTCCTAACTGTGTTTATTATTAATTTGGCCAAAAGGTTCTTTATAATTGCCGGACCGTATAAATAATTAAACATATCGCATAACATTCCTACTATTTTACCAAGCATTTCTACTGAACTTTTCTCTTTTTTTGCGTTCATTAAACTCGTAGATAGACTATCTATTATCCAACAATTTAAATTCCAATCAGAGGGTACACCATGTAGTAAACAAGGTAAACTGCTCGTTTTTTAATCAATTTCGAAAGGCGATAGTTAATGTTTGTTAAAATAATAAGTACAATATATATCACTTCCTTTAAATATTATTGGTTCGAGATTTTTAGTTGATTTTTTTCCTGCATTTATTTAATATAAGCAATTGATTCCTAAAGAATCAGTAAAGAATTTACAACCTATATATATAATAAATATTATATTTATGCATATATATTATTTTGTAATTTATATAAATTTACCTGAATAAATTCCTAATTAAGTATCTTTATGGAAACTTAAAATAACTGAACCTATTTTATAAGAATCGGCACCATCAAATTAACAAAGATTAAAAGGTTTAGCAATTGAAGAGTTTTGAATTTCCCCATCATGACAAGAATTTTAGGCCATTTAAACAAGATCGATTTCTTAAACAAACTTCGAAATTAAGGAAACACAAGAAGGGAAAGCATTCAAAACATACTCAAATATTAAGTTTGTATTTTATTTTTTTTTCGCAGCACTCCAATTAATAAAATTTTAAATTTATCTTAATTTTCTGAAAGGATTTTATTATTAAAATAAAGAACCATCACTAATTTCTATTCCCCCTAATGATTATTATGAGTTTAAGTTTTATTTTTTTAATCTACTTCTTAATAAATTTAACTAATCATCATCTTATTTTTACATAAACTGTAATTATTAAAACTATAAATTTTTCACAAAATCCCCATCAATATAAGCACTTGATCCATTCATTTTAAACCATCCATAAACTGGGTCATCTGCTAATTCTTCAGATACACAAGCCTTTATAATTTCGATAAAATCCAGTTTTATTTATTTCAAAAGTTCATTTTATTTTTCAAATTACTATTCTTCTTCTTCTTGTTAATAATTCAAAGAGAAAAACTACAATAGTGTTTATTTAAAAAGTAACCCAATACTATAAACCGTAGTTTCCTAAAATTAATCCACTATGTACTTTTCCGGATAATTAGAAGAAGGTGGTCTTACTGGAACTTCTGTCAATCTTAAAGAAGTAACGGGAAGCCACAAAGTAATTAAATGAGCCTAATCATGGTCATGATAAAGACATAAAACAGACGAGTTTCTGACATCGATTCCTATTGCTTCTACACAAACAGTTGTATTTTCCACATTTCGTTCCCTAATAAAAAACGGAGATAACACCTAATTATTTTTCGTATTATAAATAGTCGCTAAAAGCCATTACCCTACCTTTACTTCTTCGATAGATATTGTATCCCAATCATGGTTAGCGTCTGGAAGCACAACACCTTATGGAAGGTTTTTCTCACAAATAATATAGGCGACACTAGCTGCTCTTGTTTAGTCCCCTTTCCTTAACGGTTATCTTATTTATTCGAAAAAGTCTTCTAATTCATATTATTTTAAAGTTGTTTTTACAAAATCGTATATTTTTGGAATAACAAATTTCTCCCAATACTTTAAAAGTTTATTTTCACTAATTTCAGGTTAATACATAGGAAGAGATTATACATAAGAGCTTTAATTTAGTATATATTCTGATACCGAGTCTTTTTTTTCATTTACTTGTTAAGAAGTTAATTTTTTGATACAAGGAGATGGTTAAGTGTTTTTTTTAACAAATGTAAATCATTAATATTTGAAAACTTTTTCGGAAATTAAAATTTCTATAATTCATATTAATATTTATCAATATAGTATTCCCACTAACTTATGAATTTTTTCTCATAGGAATATGAATTTTTATCTGGAAGAATATCTGCGGTGAACTTTTATGCTATTTATAATAAATTTAAAGCTTCTTATTATGATATTTTATTTTTTTATATTGCTTTATTTAACTCTAGTTTATTTACTATACGTAACAAAAATCTCATAAAAAGACTTATTTATATCTTCTTTTCAATTTAATTATTTTCTTTTTAATTTTCGAGAAGTTGAGAACTTCCTATTTATATTGCTTAAAGTAATTCCGAAAAATATTCGAATTTATCTATTGGCCATTATTAAATATATATCGGTTGTAAGTTTTATTAATAAACATTTTATATTGTTAAATTCGAACTAACAGTAGATAATATATTGCATCTTTTTTGGCCACTTTAACTGCCTATATATAGATTTAAAAATTAATAACAAATAAAAACAAATAAATACATATATAAATATATAAGTTATGTTAAATATAATTATATATTAAATATAATGTTGTATTTATTTTAAATATACATTTTAATATATATTTTAAATAATTTATATACCTCCAGATAAAATACATTCTACTTCTTATTTATAATCTATTTTATTTAAAATTGCATTCGTTGATTATCTTACTGATTTAGGCCAATCGCCTATAATATTAAGAATTCCTGCAATTTTACTTTTATCGGTTTAGGAAATTCCATCTACCCAATTATTGTTTTTATTTAAACATTCTAAACATAATTTTAATTAATTTTTATGTTCATTAAAATAATTTTCATTTTTAAGTAATAAATATCTTTAAAATTCTATTAATTCAATAATAATATTATTAGTAGAAATTCCACCTCTACAATGTGCTTAAATGATACTATAAGCATTAGCGTCTGGATAAAAAGAGTCCTATATATATATATATATAAATATTTATAAATATAAATAAAAATTAACTTTAGATGGCAAAGAAGTAATATAATCAATTCCTTATTCAAAAATAGGAAATATAGAAATATCGCATATTTAAACTGACATTTATGATCCTTTATCAGCTTCACAATCTTTCCATAAAACTGAAGCAATTTATTTTTTTTCTTACTTAGGTAATATATTTTCATTTGGATCTACTTATTTTCTATATTATTCTTAAATATGATCAAGCGGTATATTATTTAATTTATTCTAAATAGCTAAATTGATAATAGCAGCTAATTATTCAGCTTTATCTTTTGGTAAATAATCAAACATTGGCGCATAGCCGAAAATATTAAATAAAGAAGCAATAGTCTAAATATCTTTTAAATGATTTTATATTCTCTTTATGAAGTTTTTAACTTTTATGATTTCTATTTTAACATCTTCAGGATCTGTTTCTTAAAAATCTTTAATTTCTTTATCTGCTAATTCCATTTTTTTACTCAAATTCGTCAAAGCTAAATTTTACCAAACAATTTTAACTTTCTTTTTTATTTTTCCTCTTTTTTATTCGGACTAAAACACTTTTAAATCATTAAAAAGTCCTATATAATTAAAATACCACCCTATTGGTAAATTTTATTCATTTTCCGAAACTCCATTAATATCAGGTAAGGCAATAAATAATTTTTCCATCAATTTTTATAATTTTGTACTATCAGTTTATTAAGCCTCTGCTTTTTCAGGTTAACCATTTGTCTATTTTTTGTTTATATATAAATAATATTTATATAATAAGTAAGTAAAAATACTTTCTATTAATCTTTTTTTTATTCCAAAGTTTTTTTGCTTTCTAAATATTCTTCTACAGTTTTTGGATAATTTAAAGAAGAAGATGGATATAGTTCTTCCCAATAATAAAAGGCTTTAAGTAGAAAAGTAAAATCTTCCTCGGAAGTAAGTTGCCCTAAGACAATATATTATTACTCGTTTTTTTTTAATTCATTTTACTATTACTATTACTAATCTTTTTTTTTGAATAATCTTATGAAAAAGTAAGATATAATGAACTATATCTTTTCTTAAATTATTACAGTGTACTAAATAATTTAAAGTAATTATTCATCTAGCTTTTTAATGAGTTATTGTTTTAAACATTAAAAATTAAGTCGCCGATTTTCTGGTTGATTAAATTCATATTATTAATTTTAAAAATATCACTTTTAGGCATTTCAAATTCTAAAAACTTTCTTTTCAAAGAAGGCTATGGTAAGTTCTAAGTAATTCCCAAATAATTCTAACCTAAATCTTTTGAATATCCTTTAGTAATAATATCATTTATATTTTCGATTTCTACCAAATAATATTTGTATTAAAATGGATTTTTCTTTTCATTATTAATCAATTATATACAATCTGGTAATAAAATCGTTCAAACATCTCAAAATCAGTCTTATTTAGACCGGATTTTCACTATGGAAGACCAAAAAAGTCAACACATCAGCCAATTAAACATAAACATCAATATTAAAACTTTTATTTTTTTTATCTTAGGCAACATATCTTTTAGTAAGGATATCCTCGAAAATTTTAAATAAAAATTTTAGTCTATAACTCCCAACATAATCAAAAATTCTCAAAAAAATCCTTAAATTAATCTCAAATTCTTCCGAAAAACCTACTTCTTTTTTTAAAACCTAAATTAGAATTCCACAGAGCATTTCTATATATTTATAAGGAGCCGTAGTGATGATTTTAAACAAAATGTTTTAAACTGAATGACTTATTAAATTCACCAAAAGTACTATATCTTCGAATTTTTGACTCATATGTGTAAAAGAAATAGACAAAAGTCCCAATTCGCATATATTTTCAAAAAATTTCTCAAAAAACCCACTATTGCTATTATTATTTTAATCTAATCGATTCCACATTAAATTATTATTTCCACTCATAATAGTTAAGATATCCGCAAGAACCAAATTAATATTTTTCAATTATTCCTAAAGTAACCCATTTAATGATATATTGATTTATTCTCATATTAAACTTTATTTACTTATAAACAATATCCTTAAGTTTATTTCTTTAATTTTCTCCACTTTACAATTAACCACCTAAACGCATTAATATAAAATACTCCTCAAAATATCCTCGTAAACATTCTTTAAATCCTTCGAACTGCACCCAATATCCTATTACTAGTCTTAACCCAGTAAATCATTTAATACACCCAAAACATATCTTTCGAAGCAGGTATTAACGGTCATATTTTGTATTTAAAAAGGAACCGAAAGTCCACATATCCTTCTCGAAATTCTAGTGTCTTATCTTTTTAAAGCCTCTTAAATTTCCTCTGCTTTAAAATTCGAGCATAATAATTAAGCTATAGATTTCAAAGGGTTATAGCTAATAGAAGAGAGCAAATCTTCCTATTAGCTTTATTATACTTCATCTAAATTCATATTTCTATATTATTTCCATTTTTAATAAGACTTCACCCAATTTCTAAAACTATCAACCTTTTACTAATCTACTTTTTTAGCATTTATAGGCAAACTAATTGATCTATTAGTTATTCCTACAGGCTTTATATCAGATTCTTATGAAAGAACAGATTCATTTAAATTATTATATTATTATTATAAATTCTTTTATTATGAATTATTACTTTAATCATTTATTTCAATTTTATATTGTTAATTGTACATTTATTTATTACATAATGATAATATTAATAATACTTTTTATAAAGTCCTTAATCCTACTAGCTTATAAGCTGATTGCTACTATTATTGTTCTTTATTTTCATTTATGTATTATTTGCAAGCTTCGAAAACTTACTTAGAAGTTTATTGAAGTTAGTCTTCATTATAAAATATGTTTCGAGAATTACAAAGAGCTTTTAAGGCTTCGCTTTTACCTCCGCCAAATCTTTAAAGGAAATTTTCTAGTAAAAATTTATTTAATTCTTCTTCTTTGTAATCTATATTTTACTCTATTTGTTTTTCTACTTCCTCATCATCTTCTTCTTCTTTTTTGTTTTTTTCTTCTATTTATTTTTATGTTTTATACTGTTATTAGTGCTTTTAAGTAGATTTTTCTTGTACAAATCTAATTTTTTTCCATTTTTTTATAATTTTATCTTGTTTTTTATTTAATTGATTTTCTATTAAATTTTAATCATTTTTTTTTTCTGGTAATTCTTCGTTTATTTTAACTTTCGCTTTTTAAATCTCGTTTTCTTAAATAAATTAAAGTTTGGCCTCTTTTAAATTTTCGATTGTGTGTTAAAATTCTCTCTCTTCCTATACTAAGCTTAACATTTTAATAATAATTTCATTTCTAGTACTTTCTATGCATTAAACATTTTCCATAATATATTATTTATTTTATTTAATGTTTATATGTAATAATCCACAATGATAAATAATACATAAAAAAATTAACATTTCGCATTACATCCATATTTATAAATATTCTTAAGTAAATGTAGGTCTTTTATTTATATTATAAAAAAAAGAATATAATTATATAAAAAAATATATTTATTAGTATTTATTAAAAATAATCAAATTAACCTTATTTTTTCATGAGCATATTACATAGCTTCTTTCATATGAGATCTTATTTCTTTATAAAAATCATAAAACTCGCCATCTAATTTTTAAATTTATAAAATATATTCTTCTAAAACAGTATTTTTCAACAAATTATGTTTCCAAACATCCTATTCATCTAAATATTAAACATTTTTAATAAAAATTTTATTATTATTATTATTATTATTATTATTATTATTATTATTATTATTATTATTATTATTATTATTTCATCGTTTTTAAACTAATTTATTCCCTTATAAATTTTCTAAAAAAGTTCCATTTTAATATCCTAATAAGGAGAATCACTTTATTAACAGCTACTTCCATTAATCATATCTTTAATAAAACTATTTTTATATTCTTCAAATTTTATATTATTACATAACTACCAAACTTATATTTCTCCATTATTATTAATTTTTTAAATATTATTAAAAGTTTATATATTTAATCCATTTTTAATCAACCCCCATTTTAAAAATCCTGAATTTTTTTTTTCCTCTTGACTAACTTTACAACTTTAGCTTAAATTTTTTACACTTTCAATAATTGAAATTGCACACAACTTCATTGTATTTAACCAATCATTTATTTTTTCTTCATTACCAAATCTTATTTTTAATTTTATGAAATCTTCTTCATTTTATATTTCCTCTTACCACATTTTCTTATTCATTCCATATATCGGTCTCACATTAATTTTATAACCCCATCTACTTAAAGATTTTTCATCTTTAGCATGTCCAGAAGATTAAAAGTCCACTTAAATAGAATTTCCTAATAAAATAAGTAATTTCTTAGGTACATTCTTGCCAGAAATTTTAAAATATTTACCCAATCCTTCTTTCTATTAATAAGAAAAGCTCCCCATTTAATTATTTGTAGATTTTTAATTATCATACCAAGCCTAAATAGATAAAAAATCATTAGCCGTATCTGACTAGCACCTTTTATCGAAATGAACTGCAATAGCAATTGCTCCTGGGAAAATATTCTATTCAAACTAGATGACTTTTCCCCTTTCATAAGGATGATTAGTTTCGAAGACTTTTTCAATAACTTAATCAATTCCCTCAGAGTAATTTCCAAATATTTTCTATGTAAAATAATTCTAATTTTCTTCCTAAATATCTTATGTTTACAATAATTTATTCATAAGATTGAATATTTACATAAAATAATGACTATTTTTGACATTTAAAGGAAAAAAACAAACTGAACTTGCAAAATTTAACTAAAAAAACATCGCAATAACTCCATTTATATTTTCAAGCAATTCACTTAAATATTAAACTTCTAAAAATTTCATATTCAAATTTAAATTTTATAAACTCTTTAAAATTAACTCACAAAATCTCTAACTTAAGTTTTCCCTTATTTCTTATTCTTTTTTTCCTTCTAATTTTTTATATTAAATTATACCAAAGCATTATTATTGTAAATTCTATAAAATTTTCCATAATAAAATCCCTTATTATTATTAAATAGAGCAACTTTTAATACATAAATCTTAAATAATATTCCATAAAAATTAACAATTTTATTTATGTTATTCTTTCTCTTTTTATTATTATTCTTTACCTTATTCATTGTCTTTGACTTCTTCATCTTCTTCTATATATTCACTTTTTAAATTTTTTAAATAATCGATTTCTTCAATCAATAGTAAACAAAAAGGTTAACAAAACATTTATTAATTAACCCTAATTTACTTATTTTTTGCAAAAATTTAAGCAAAATTAGTTTACATATCAACCTATTCTAATAAATCTGATTTATTTTATATATATTCAATTAACTAGATATCTTTAAATTACATATCTAATTATATTGTTTTGCAAGAAAAGCCTTAATTTTTATAAAGAAGTTCAAAAAAGTTGAACTCTTTGTTTTTAATTTCAAGTAATTTTTTAAAAACAGTAATTTACTAAGAATTGCTTTTATTAAATAAATTCCATCCTTAACTAAAAATATGAGAAATTAATTCCAAAACAATTTTATTTTTTTCTTAAAAAAACTAAATAAAAGTCACCAAAACTTCAAAAATCTTCCCAAATTTATCGCAAATTTCTTTTTTTTAAATAGACAAAACATCACAATGTAAAACCCAATAAAGTAACTAAATTAGACTTAAAAAAATTTTTTTTTCATCTATAAGAAATTAATTATTTTAATATAAATTATTTATTTTCTCAAAAATAACTAAAAATTACTAAATAGAACCATTTATACAAAATGCGTATTCTTTAGTTATTTCTATTAGAATTTTTTCATTTTTTTGGCAATTTTTTTAATTCAATTTATTTTATTCTAAATATTTATTCATTTTTTATATTATTTTCTGTTTTTATTTCAATAAAATGTTCTTGGTTTCTTCAATATTTTGTTTTTTATTTCCCTAACTTTAATTTATTTATTATAAAACTTGAATATCTTATAAGGCATATCCATATGTATATTCCCATTTATTTAATTTCCAAACAATTTATTGTCTAAATTTTTATAATGAAAGTATTTTTGACATAAATTTAATTTCAAATTCATTCTCATAATTTTCTTGTTATTATTATTAATTATTAGTATCATTTTTTTCTATTAAATTTTCTACATATTTATGATATTAAAGATTAATGTAAGATTTTTATTCAGATACCATACTTATTAATGAAGGAAATTCACAATTTTGATTATTTATGGACCAATTAAGGATATAATATATATTATTTTAGATATCATAACAACCATGAAAAGCTGGATTTAATGGATAAGCTTTTTTATTAACATTAATTTTTGTAATTAAAGTAGTTTTTAGTAATTTTTAAGGTTTATCTTTATTATTAATATCTTTATTAGCATTATCCTTATTAAAAATATCTTTATTAGCAATGTCCTTATTATTTACTTCTTTGTTAATTATATCTTATTATTATTATTATTATTGATCAGGACTTTATAATGATTATTCTTCTAAAAGTTATTATTTTTTTAATTCTTAATACTATTATATTTAAGTAATATTTTAAAAAATTTTATTATTATTAAATTTGTTTAATATATCAAACTATTATTTATCTTGTTGCTTCTATAAATCTTATTCTTCTTATTAACCACTATTTTCAATATTATTTTCTTCTAAAGACTTAAAATAACTATAAGGATTAATCTCATATACATCTTCAGGTTTTTTCGAAAAAATCTTAATTCCTTATTCACTATAAAGACTAATTTAATCTTTATTCATAGTCCAAAATGAAGAAGCTACATTTGCTGGTAAAATCAAAGAATTGTCTTTTACGGATATATCTGCGGTATTTTTTATTGCTTTCGATATGTCGGTTGTAATTTCAGCTTGTCCTAGTATTGTTTTCGATTTATATGTATATTATTATGTTATAGTTTACTATTATCCTATAGATGGCTATTATTAAGATATAGCAAGTTATTAAATTATTGATGGAATTTATTATAGTATTTTATCGTTTTATTTGTTTTCTTATGATTATTACAAACAATCTTATTGTTATAAATTATTTAATTATGGTTTTTATTATTATTATTGTAAATCATTTTCTTATTATTATTGTTGTTAAATTTAGTTATTTTCTTATTATGATTGCATAATATTTTCTTATTGATTTTCTTATTATTTTTATTATTATTTTTATTATTATTATTATTATTATTATTATTATTATTATTATTATTATTATTATTATTATTACTCTTAAATTTAATTTTTTATTTATTAATATTGCATGTTATTTTCTATCAATTAATTATTTTCTTTTTATTAGTCATTTTCTTATTAATTATTATTTTCTTATTATAAATTATTATTTTCTTATTATAAATTAATTTTTTCTTAAATTTAATTATTTTTTACTTTTGTTTTATTATTGTCTTATTTTTTTTAATTATTTTCTAATAATTTGTTTTCTTATTATTAAATTTCTTATTATTATTTTTATTATATTTCAGTATCTTATTTACTAACAATATGCTCATCTTATTATTCAATATTATATACATACAAACAATATTCAATAATTCTATTATAATTTGAATCAATATCTTTATTTTAAATATCAGTTTCTTCTTAAATATTTTTTTATCCAACTTCTTAATTTTTTTAATAGCTACAATTTTTTATTAAAGCTATTAATCTTTCAATAATAATTATTAATCTTTAATTTATTATTATTCTTTTTCTTTTTAAATTTTTTCCCTTACTTTGATTTCTTTTAGTAATAAATCTTTTAATTAATCTTCTTTTTCATCTAATTTTTATTTCTATTATTCATTATTTTTAATTTCTTTTTCTTCATTTTTATTTTCTTCAACTTCTTATTATTTTTTCTCCTCTATTTGCTTTTTTTCATTATTGTCTTCCATTTTTTTTTCTAATATTTCTTTCTCACTACTAATTAACATAACTTACTATTAAATAAGTTAAAGAATTTCTTATTTTTATTAAATCTATTATAATTAATGCATTTTAAATAATTATTATTATTAAAGTAATTCTTCTTCACTAATTTCTTCGAATTTTTCTTCTTGTCCATCTTCTCGTCTTTATCCTGCGATTTCTTCTAATTATTTTTTCTATTCTTATTATATTTATAACAATAATTATTATTAATATAAGATATCCATTTTTAATTATTATTATTGTTATAATTTAGTACATTCTTTTGGCATATAAGCCTTTTCTTCGATTAATTTCTACACTTTTTTTTCTTTTACGCCTTAATTAATTATTTTTTTCCCAATAATATATAAAAATTCACCGTCACTTAACAAAGGAAAATTTTTATTTATACTAATTTATTATATTCCCTCAAACATTTCTTCATTTTTAATTTAAATACTTTTTATAAACTCAAGTTTTTCACTACAAATGACATCAATAATTCCAAGCTTTTAATTTATTTTTTTATTTAAAATAAAAAATAAATAAAATTACCTCTTTTCCACTTAATCTCAAATATAATTTTTTATTTAAATAAACCCAATAAGCTTCTTCGTTTTTATTTAAATTTTAAAACAAATAAACTTTTCCTGGAACAGTATTATTTTTTCCAGTACCAACTTTAAACATACCTCCATCTAAGCAACTTACATATATATACAAATATACTCCATCTGTAGTAATAGAAGTTGTATTAAAGCTTTGTTTCTAAAATTGCTAAAACATAGATATTTTAAAACCTCCTAAATTACAAAATTAATTCATATAGTGTAAATTCTTATTATTTTCTTACAAATATTCAACTATTTTATCTAAATAAGTCAATATTTCTTAACTAATTTTTTAAAAGAATATTTTTTTTTCTTCTTCTGTTAATACATTTAAGCATTTTTTCATAATATTGTCAATGAAATCAATCTATTTTAATATATGTATATTTATTAAATACTTTTTTATAAACAAAATTAATAAATTACTAATAAATTAAAATCTCCTTTATTAAATGAAACATAAAAATATGCATAATTAACATCTAATAATAATTCAAAAATTTATTTTCTTTTAATAACATCCTATGTATTTTATAATATATTTATATTATTATCGATAACATTTTTTATTTTTTCAAAAAATTCCTAATGTACATGATCTGGTTCATTAAAAAAATATAAAAATGGCATATTTTTAACATTAATTAAAAACGATTCTAAATCAATAGGCCATTTTTAAGGATTATTACCTTTTAATTTCATAAAATTCCAACTATCTAATGCACAATTTTTAATTTTTCCCATATCATTGCTAAAGTCTGAATTATATATAATAATAATATATATAATAATAATATATATAAATATATTTATATTTTTTTATATTTTATTTATATTTATAAATATACAAATTATATATATTTATATATTTATTTTATTATAATTATTTTCTAGAATTTATTACCTTCAAATAAAACAAATGGATTTTAATTTTATTATTAAAGAGCATAATTTATTTACACTGAATTTCTCAAATAATATTCAGCTAATTGATTTTTTAGACTTTAACTAAATAAATGTAACTATTAATCTGTTTATTTTATGCTTTAATCCTTAAATTTTTCTACAACCTTTTCTTAAAAGCCAACTTTTTCATTATAGCTATCTAATGGTGTGATTAAATTCATTTATTTTATGTTAAAATTTAAAGATTTTTGGCATATTCCTTGCTATTCTTTTAAAGATTAAAAGTAAAGGAAATCAGAATCTATAGCATAATTTTATATGTTAATGAAATTTTCATCATTTTATAATATTTATGAAGGAAAATTACTCATATTTTTTTTTTTTATATATATGTATATTATTATTTATTTTATTTTAAAAAAGTTAAATATTTAATTTTTTTATTTTATTTATTTATATTTTTTCTTCTCTTTTTTATATTATTTTCTAATCTCAAATATAAATTTAAAAAAAGAATAAAATAATATTTTTAAAATTATTTATTTATATACATACATTATACATTTATAAATATTATAGATATAATGTTTTTTAAAGAATAAAAATTATTGATCAATATTATAATAAATAAATTATTATTTAAATTTATTGTATCTATAATCATTTGAAAAGCATATATAAAAAAATAAAGAGTAAAATTAACTTCTTATTAATAAATAAATATATTTTAAATTATATTATAAATATTATAATATTATTAGAATATTATGTAATTTATATTGAATTAGTTTTATAAATAGAAATTTATACAATATTAAATTATATATATATATTATTAAACTAAAATTATAAATTTAATATTTCTTTAAATATATTCAAAACTTAAATATAAAAGGAAATAATTATAAATGTATATTTATTAAAAAAATTATATTAATTTTTTTTTTAATTATTTTTAAGTAAAAATTAAAATTATATATTAAATAAATATTTTATTTATTTTTACTTTATATATAATAAAATTAAAAAACTTTTTAACATATCCTACAATCAAAATTATAAATATTAAAAAAATGGAATAAAAAGGTAACAAATATTATTAATTATAATATATATTTTTTAAATATATATATAATATTATTATAAGATTATCCTTCAATAGTAATTATTATATAAGTAGAATATTAAATTGTAGATGATTAAGATATAATGAAATTATAAATAAAAGAATTATGTTGGTAACCAATAAGCATAAATTAAAAGCAACCAATAATTGAATTATAAATCATATAAGAAAATCCAAAAAGCGAATAAGAAAATATAGTAAAAAATATTTTTTTTAAAAAAAATTATATTATTAATATATTTAAAAAATAGGATAAACAATTAGATTCTATTTTTAAGTTTTTATAGTAAAACTAAGATGAAAAAATATGTTTTATGATAACTTGTAGAAATTTTTATAAATATTTGGAATAAAAATATATAAAGTTAATAAACAATTATTAATTTTTCGATTTTTTAACATAGGCTAATTACATATTTAATATAAAAGCAGATAATATAATGGAAGTAATAGAATATTTTTCAATAAAATTAGAAATAAAAGAAATAAATTCGTAAAATTAAAAATTAGCAACTGCTGTATCTAAAATAGTATAAATAATGATAAGAACAACTATAAAATATAAATATCCTATAAACTAAATTAATTATGTATATAAAATATATTTAAATTTAAAATTATATTTATATTTATATATTATATACATATATAATTAAATTTATATACATTTATATTAATATATAATATATATTTTTATCTTTTTTTATTTGTTAATTATATTAGTAAGTAATTATACAATATTAATTTCTAATTTTTTTAAAAAATAATAAAGAAATCATACAAAAATTAATATAAAAATCTATAAAATATATTTTTAGACGATTAATTAGATTAAAAATTTTAAGATTCTGAATTAATAACTAAAAATTGTAAATATTAATATTTAAAACTTAGAGGATTGCCTTTTAATTCGCGAGAAAGAGATCTTTTTGAATTTTTAGATTTAAAATTATCAAATAAACATATAGCTTTTAGGCATGATTCTGATGGTAGATTTAGTGGTGAATGCTTTTTAAAAATAAAAGAAGATGAATTAATTCAAAAAATAAAAGAAAAACATTTGAAAAGAATGGGAAGTAGATATATAGAAATATTTTTTGCTAAGGAAAGTGATTTTTTTTTCGCCTAATAATCATAATAAATAGATAATGATTATTTATATAAATAAAATAATTTATAATAGGATGATTAGGAGATAAATTTAAATAATTTGGGAATTGTAAAGCTTAGAGGACTTCCTTTTAATGTGACTGAAAGTGAAATTTATGAATTTCTCATAGATTGTGATATTATTGATAATGGAGTTTAAAAAGTCATAGAAGGATAAAGACCAACCGGAGAAGCATATGTACTATTTAGTAGTAAAAAAGAAACAGAAAAAGCATTATTAAAGGATAAAGAAAGAATAGGAGGAAGATATATTGAAATATTTGTCTGTCATTATAAAGAATATAATAACTTTTTATAGAAAAATAAAAATGGAAGAAATAAGAAAAGTAATAGTCCGAATTTTAAAAATAAAAATAGAAAATATTTTTTTTAAAAATAATAGAATTTTTAAATTAGGAACTTTAAAGAAAGAAAGAGAAGCAAAGATGAATAAAAATAAAGTGAATTAAAATAATAAAATATATAATAATAATAAATATAATTATAATAAAAATAATAATAATAATAATAATTATAATAATAATAATAATAATAATAATAATAATAATATATAATATATTAATAATTTTAGTAATAATAATAATAATTTTCATAATAAAAATCTATAGGTTATTATAATGATTAAAATATTTAAAATTAAATATTATAAAATTTTGATTAACATTTTTTATAAAATCAATAATTTTTTTAATAATATCCTCTCAATTAGTAAAATTATAATAGTTAAAAAAAACAAAGTCATTTTATTGATAATGATTTTATTCCATTAAATTAATATTATTGATTTTAAATTATACATATTTTTTTATTATTTATTTAAATTTATAATAAATAATTTTTCTTCAAGTATTAATTTTACTATTTCAATTTATTATAGTATCAAATTATTTTTATTAATAAATTTTAAATATAAATTAATAAGAAAATTAATTTTTTTTTTATTATATATATTATTTTTTAAAAAATAATTTTTTTAAATATAATTACAAAAAAAATTTAAGTTATTTAATTTATATATAAATATATATTTTGTTATATTATTTATTTCTAAATTTCTTTTCTTTTAACTTTTTTATTGTCTTATAACCTTATTTATTTTTTTAATTAAATTATAATAAAAAGATTTACAAAAATATTTATTGTATTATTTTTAATCAAATAATAAATAAAAATGAAATAAAAGTCTAATTAAGGTTACAAAATTTTCAAAAATTTAAAATTCAAAAATGAAGAAATGGAAAAAAATTACTAAAATTTTATAGACAATTAGGTATAAATAAAAAAAAGTTAATTTTAAAAAACCAAAAATAGAAAAAATAATACATATATATATTAACTTTAGTATAAATAATAACTGTTTTAGCCAAAATAATATAACAATAAGCTAGTAATTGGAAAGATTTTTTAAATATAGGACTTTTACTATCTGCAATCATAATAACTAGATTATTACCAAGATTTGTATTTTTAATTAGTTTCATTTTTTAACTCGGAGCTACATATTCAACCATTGATTATTTAAGACCAAAACTAGAATAATCAACATCTTTTATAAATGGTTAAGTAAATAAAATATATAAACATATATTTTATTTTTAAAAAGAATGTGGGTGCTTATTATCTTCTTGAAAGTTCAAATTTTGCTTTTGAAGTTTTGGGAATTCTAATATCTTAAATAATTACTATAATAAAATTGAAAAATTTGATGATATTTTAATATTTTTAACTTATTTTTATTATGATGTTATTCATTTATTTCAAGTATATTAATTGTAAAACTTAAAGACAATCTTTTAGACTTAATTATGATAATAAATAACTTAGTTTAATTATGGACTAACATGTTACTAATGAAATTTTTATTATTTAATATAATTGTGGAAGAGTATGTTTATATGGTAAATTAATTAATTAATTAATTATTTTATATTTATTATTTAAAAAAATAAAAATAATAATAATAAAAAAAAAATTATAGATTTAAATGAAAAAGCAAAAATGTTACAAGTTCATAATACATTTGATAAATTTTAAAGTTTTTTAAATTAAATTTTAATAAATAAAGTTTAAAATAAAATAACCTAACAAAAATTTACAGTAAAAGAAACTTTAAAAAGCTATTTAATTAATAAATTAGCAAAATCAACTGAATAACTAAACACATATTAAAAAAAAATCAGTATTTAAGATTAAAACTATTAAAAAAAAGTTAAAAAAATTAAAAAAAATTAAAAAAATAAATATATATATATATAAAAAGCTTTTCGATAATATATTTAACGAATCTGAAAATTTATTTTGTGAGTAAAATTTTGAAAAATTAAATAAAAAAAAATGTATAATAAATATGACAAAAGTATATATGGATCAAATACTAATAGTATTAAGCTTTGAGCAAAACTATATCGAAAAAAAAGAACTTTAAGAAAAAAATCATGTTTATGAAAAACTCCTCGTAAACATCCATATAAATTACATATATAAATAAAAAGAAATGCTTAAGCTAATATTAGAAAAAAAATTGAATAAAGTAAAAACAATGCATATATTACATATGAATAATGTATATGCCATAAAATAATACCTTTTTGGTAAAATAAGAAGCTCTTTTTTAATAAATGCTACCGATTTTAATTTTTTTTCAACTATCGAATTACTTAAATAGCTTTTTCCTTAAATTAATATTGAAAATTAAATCTCAGATGATAAAATTCCTATAAAAAATGACGAAACATGCATTTCATATATTTTAACTTCTATATGTTCGAGTATAATTTAAAACTAAGATTTAAATAAATTCCAAAACACCGAATAAAATTCTTCAAAATTTTCTGATGTAAAATAAAACTAGTAATATATACTTCCTATTACTCCTTAAGAAAACCGAAGTCCTAAAATGGATAAATCATATACAGAAGAAGACTATAATAGTCAATAGAAATTAAAAACTAAAATTTAACAAACTAAATAAATATTAATTAATCACCTCATTAAAAAAATATTATTAAAAGAAAAATATTGAAAGAAAAAAATCAATTCATTATTATGAAAATTTTTAATTTGAAAATTTCAGTTAATTAATTTTGAATAAAAATTGTTATATTCCTTAATTAACTATAAAATAAATTCAAAAAGATAGTGAATTTTCATAAGATTATATAGAAATAACATTCAAATATTTAAGAAATAGCCAAAAAAGGAAAAGTATTTTATAAGAAGAATTCGAATTCGATAATTTAAATTTTAATAATAATAATAAATTTATAAATTAAATAGAAAATAAAATTGTAAAATAATTATTATAGAAAATTACTGCAACAGGAATTTAAATATAAACAGAAGACAAATTTTAAATTGTTACTTTTAAATTAATGACTGATCTAATAGTTAATAATTAATACAGAGAAAACAGAATACAAAGTTCTTTAAAATTACAAGATGGAGATATTTTAAACAGAAGAAGTACTAGAAATAGAACAAGTATAAATATATAATTAATTAGTACAAACTCTAATATTTACAATTATCCTCATAAATCAAGTGCTTCAAAAAAAATTTGTTAATATTTATTTGTTGTAAATGAAGATTAAAGCAATTAATAAAATATAGATAGTATTTATAAATAATAATAATAATAATAATAATAATAATAATAATAATAATAATAATATTATTACTGATATTAATGATAATGTTGATAATATAAAAAACGATTAAGATGATAATGATATCTAAAATCATAATAAAGATAATAATGATAATAATTTTAATAATTATAAGTTTTAGCTAGATCCTAAGTAAAAAATTATTTTTGATTATCTTGATTAAGTTAAATTAAGTCCTTCTAATATTGTAATTGAAGAATGTTAATAGAATACTTAATAATTATAAAATTCATTAAAATTATTTAAATGATTGAATATAAAATGATAAATAATTTTATTTTTATTATCTTTTTTATTAAAATATATTAATTCAAATATAATTTATATATTTTTATAAAAATTTTTTCTTTATTATATATTTTTAATTTTTTTATATTCAATTATTAAATTAATTATTTTATTAAATAATTTAATCTATTAAGTATTTTTAATTAATTGATAATTTTTTTATTGTATTCTTTATTATTAAATATTATTATATATTATTTAAAATTTAACTTTTTTATAAAAAACAAGAAAATGTTAAATTACGATTAAATTTTAAAATATTTATCAAATAATTTTTTTTATATTTTTTTAAAATTAAATGAACAACCAAGAAACATTTATTACTGCCTCCTTTAAAACATAATTTTCTATTCATAATTATTAAGTTTTTTTGCTTATCCTTTAGAATAGTCCAAAAATTTATCTGGAAATATATTTCCTTTGAATATTTTATTATATTATTTGAAATCAACCAGACCTTTTACATTAATATATGAATAAAAATACTTTTCACTAATCTACGTATTCATAATAGTTATATTAATAGATTTTTTATTTCTCATATCTATATATAAAACGAGATAGTTCAATTAAAATAGCATGATAGAAAGTATAAACAAGTAATCTTTTTATGCATATTTTGTTTTAATTTATTGTGAATGGAACTTAGGTTTTTATATAATATGTAAGCTAGATCTATATATGCATATAGTTACATTTAAATGTTTAGAAAATATAGTAATAATAGATACAATAAATATAATATTATCAATTGTAGGTATAATATAGACTATAATAATATGCATTTTAATAAATATCTTATATACAGATGTAAGCTTTAAATATAACAACAGCTAAATTCAATCTTTAGGAAAGTCTTAATTATTTATATATATAATAATTTTATTATAACTAATATTCCATATATACAATATTACTTTTGGAATTTATGTAACAATTCTATTATTATGCATATATGAGATATAGTAAATATACATAGAAAAAATACCAAAAAATAAATTTTAATTTTATGTTTTTAAAGATCAACTTTAATTAGCTGTTTATTGATCAGCATTTTATTTATTATAATAATCGAATCTTCTTTTAATTTAGACAAAGAACTTTTTTTAATAATATTAGTTATAATAACTTTAGTATCAGCAAGTTGCTATTAAATAACTTAAAAATAAATAACTTTGTGCTTTTAAAATTTCGATATAAAAAATCCTTCAGGTATTTTTATCGTTTAAAATATAATAAGTCTTTCTAGAAACGCATAATATTCCCATTAAGATTTCCTTTTGCTTTTTGGATATTTAAATTCTCATTAAAATGAGTGTGAATAAGAAAATTGCCCTTGCCAAAAAATACGGAAACATAATGAATTTAATAATGAAAATCTATCATATTTTTAACATTTTTAATAAAACTTTAATAATTTTTTAAATTTAATAAATTAATTTATTGAATATCATATGGAAAATACAAGCGAATAATTATTAAATAAAAAAATTGATTTAAATATTTATAATTATATATTCTAATATGTTTATTTTTTAGTTTATTATTAGTAAAGTTATTCCAAAGCATATTATGAGTTAAAAAAAATGTAAAAAAAATTACAAACTTTTCATTTTTAAATAATTATTAATTGCTTTTGTTATGCTATTTAATTAGAAATTGTCAAAGATTAAGAAAAGCTTAAATTCTCCCCAAAATTTGAAGATAAATAAAAAATTTAATAAATTGTTTAATATTCCAAAATAATTAATATAGAGGATATTGTGGAAGAAGTTTTAACTTAAATATGTAACATATTTACATAGAAGATTATTATTATGGAAAATCTAATTAAAGGTTATAATAATTACGATGATTTTAAAAAAGAATTAATACAATTACTTATTGATATTGAAAAGTTAGAAAATAAACTGAACAAATAATATTCTTATAATTTAGATAATATTTATCTGATCAAATGTATGAT
Source organism: Ichthyophthirius multifiliis (assembly GCF_000220395.1). Classification (NCBI taxonomy): domain Eukaryota; phylum Ciliophora; class Oligohymenophorea; order Hymenostomatida; genus Ichthyophthirius; species Ichthyophthirius multifiliis. The sequence continues at coordinate 236,303 of NW_004086444.1, forward strand.
TATTGTAAGAAATATTTTATTAAATGATGTTATTTAGTTTAATTTATATAATAAAATTTTAAGTGAAAAAATATAAAATGAAAGGGTAGAAAAAATAATATATATATATATTTTAAAAAAATAAAAAGTAGAATGATACTGAAAAGATAAGTGTTATTAATTAAATATAAGGAAGATGTATTACAATAATTATAAAATACAATAATTATTAAAATTAAATAATCAATTATACAAAAAGAGCATCTTCTTTTTTTGGATATGACTAGGATGAATTTAAATTAAAAAAATCAGTTAATGTAATAAAATGAATACTTTTACTTAAAAAAAAATAAAAAAAGTTATTAATGCCTGCTATAATTTCAGCTAATCATGATACAATAATTTCTACTTTTGTAAAAGGTTTATAAAAACCAAAATTAATAAAAAGATATAGAAATACATTTGCATTAAATAAAGAAAAATTTATATTTCCAATAAGGATTTTTATTGATTATTTTTTTAATTACGGAAGTGAAGAATTAATGTTTTCAGGAATAATATTGAAATAAGAAAAAAAAGAATAATATATAATATTAAACAAAGGAGGTTGGATAGAAGGAATAACTAAATAATTTTATGAATTTCTAGAAGATTAAATATGGGAAAAATAAATAGATATAAACATGTTTAATTAATTAAATATACAGTTCTTTAACGAAGATATATTTGATGATATTAAAACTTGTTTATAAAAACCAAAATTAATAAAAGATATAGAAATACATTTGCATTAAATAAAGAAAATTTATATTTCCAATAAGGATTTTTATTGATTATTTTTTTAATTACGGAAGTGAAGAATTAATGTTTTCAGGAATAATATTGAAATAAGAAAAAAAGAATAATATATAATATTAAACAAAGGAGGTTGGATAGAAGGAATAACTAAATAATTTTATGAATTTCTAGAAGATTAAATATGGGAAAAATAAATAGATATAAACATGTTTAATTAATTAAATATACAGTTCTTTAACGAAGATATATTTGATGATATTAAAACTTATAAGGAATTAATAATAACATAATTTGTAGTTCCGATAAGTAAAAATAATATATATATATTAAAAATATGTTGTAAAAATTTGTAAATATAAATAAAAATAAATATATGTATAAAAATATATATTTATACATATATACATATATATATATATTTATTTAATATAAATATTTTTTATAGATATAATAGATATAATTAAAATTACCCATAGCTATAAATAATCAAACTAAAACAAAATTGCTTTCATAAATCATTAAGATATTTATTTAATTTTATTGAAAGAATAATTATACCGTTCCTATTATACTGATTAAACTGTAAAATTTATTGACATTGAACTTTTTATAGAAAAAAACGATTTAAATTACCTAAAAAATGGAAAATTAGTTTACCAAGAATATTATATTATTGAAATTGTTAAATTTTCTTTAAATAAAAACATAAAAACAACATTAAACAGTAAAATAAAAGACATAATAAATAAAGAAGAAAAATAAACCCAAATATAGCCTAAAGGTACTAAATTTGCTTATTTAATGAAATAAGCTACTGAAAATTAATTAAATATTGATGAAATTTAATAACAAAAAATAAAATAAAACACAAATTCATCTACTGTTATATAAGCTTTGAGAAAATCTATAAAATAAATTTAAGAAAAGGAGATTTAAAATTAATGTTATATATAAAATTAAAATATATGTTTAACTTATTAATAAAATAAAAACTAATAATAAGAATAATAAAAATAAGTAGGTGAAGGTGAAGGTGAAGGTGAAGAAAAAAAATAAAATAAATTGAGATCAAATTCTTTTTTCAAAAAAGCAAATACGGAAATACTAAAGAATTAACTTAAAAGAAATAAATCAGTAGAAAATAATTTATTATATAGTCCAAAAACAAACAATAAAACATTATCTTTATATTTAGGAGTATAACAAAAAAATACTAATAAAAAAATAGAATATATTGAATAATAATAATAATAATAATAATAATAATAATAATAATAATAATAATAATAATAATAACAAGATGAAATACAAGAAAAATAATAAGAATAAAGAAAAGATGAAAATTAAAAAGAATAATCAAATTCCTCATTTATATAAAATAACATTAATTAAGAATAAATATCATCATTTGCTTAAAAAATCTACGAACTTGTCTAAAACCAAGAAGATGAAGACGACTAACTATACGAAGAAGAAGATGAAGAGGATACAAATCTTATAAAAACTTCCACTTAAAATAAATTAAGTATATCTATTCATGACGTTTCTTTAACCACGCGAATTTTACTATAAGAAAATATTCTTTATTAGATAAAATAAAACAATTACATCGGTACATCAGAACTATCTACAGCTGGTCGTAAAAATTAAATCTAAATAATATCTGAAAAAATAAATGTCACAAATAATATAAAAATAATAAATAAAATCGCCAACAATAACATAAACTAATAAGGTAATGTAAACAGATATATTTCAATATGTTTTTATACTAAAATATTGTCTTTTGTTATTTATTATTGTATAATGTTGCCTATTTTATTTTCTGGGTTTAATAATTAAAAAAACGTGTTGTATTTAATGTGGTTTTCTTCTAAAATTTTAATCCCTGTGAGTTAATAAATATAAAATATTCATTTTTAAATATAGTAAAATAATAATAATATTTAATATTCTTAATTTCTTAAAAATATTTCTTAGAAAGCTTATTAAAAATACTATTTAGCCTATAATTCATTTTTTTAGGAAGAAGCAAATTATAATTTTTAAAATTAACTTAAAAATTTATAAACAGATAGAATAGTCAATACCTTTTAATAACTTCAAAGTACCTTTTTATAATTTTAATTCTCTTTTTTGAATTATTTGAGGTTATTATTAACTTATTTTTATGATTTGTAGAATTTTAATTAATTAAATTTATAAGACTATCCCAATAAATTAATTTATTAAATTATTGACCTTTCTAAAGGACTAACAGTATTAAATTAGGAAATAGAATAAGCTATTGATTCTGATATTTAGAATATAAATATGGATAATTTGATTATTTTTGGAATCTTTTCTGTAATTTCGATTATTTTATTTTTAATTCTTATTTTAAAAATTCGAAAAAATGCTTAAAAAGAAGAAAAATTACTTATGTTGATTTCCCATATTACTGAAAAAGAAGCCCTAAACGAAATCGAAATCAGCAAATTAGCAATTTAACTATTAAAATCATAAGAAGAAGAGTACTTATTTTCTGATTAGGCCAGAATAAAGAAATAAATAAATGAATAAGACAAAAATACATGCATTTTCAGTATAAACTAAAGTTAAAAAAAGAAAAATATATATCTTAGTGATAGAACTACTTACTAAAATATTAATTTTTAAACATAAAGTTATTTTGTGTTTATTCTTTTTTTTATAAGTTTAGGAATATTAATAGGAGTAATTATTTTATATTTAAAAATCAAAGAATTTTATTATATCTTTATAATAAAAATTATTATAAAAATAAGGGATATTTTTTATTATTTTAATTTATTGATTCCTATTAAACATTAATTAATTTAAACTTCAAATATTTAAAAGGTGTAAATGAATATAGTGATGTAATAACATTTTAATAAGTTATATTAAGTAATAAAATAAACTAAAACAATTTATATTCTGCCAAAGAGTTTTCTTAAATAAATGCTTTTTATTAAGAAAAAAAATAATCTTCATTTTCTTATTTTTCTGAATCTTTATAATATATTATCGATACTTAAATAAAAGATGAATACTATATCTCATAAGCCTAATAATTAATAAATAAAAGAGGAAATTGTGACAATAGTTAATTGTTTGACGACTTAGAAAGATAAGTATGTAAATCTTCATTGGACGGACTTATAAATATAGGTTTTTAAAATAGCATATCTACTATTTTATAAGAAATAAATTTGAGAGATTACGAATAGTTTACTTTAGGTGACATTTAATTATTAGTTTAGGATTAAATTTTTTTCGAAGAAAATTAAGTGTCTTTATTACATTTTAATATAATAGAAAATATAAGAAATATTTTAAATTAATATACAAATTTATACATATCATAAAATTTATCTGATATAGGAAATTTCTATATTGCACTTGGAGTTTTATATTTATTATTTTTTGAATTTGTTCATATTTATATGCAAATCAAATACTTTAATAAATTTAAATACTTATAAAGAGGTTTATTATTAATACCTTTTGAAAGAGCTTCTGAAGATGCTAATATTATTAATATGATAAAAATTTCATTAGATATAAAAATATGAAATTGAAAAAAAAAAATATATTTATATATATATATATATTTTAAACAGGTATATATATACTATTCACAAAAAAATATTAAGTTAATCTTATAAAACTTATTTTAATTTAACTTATTCTATAGGTTTTACAATATAATCAACCATCCCCAAATCCAAACACTTGACTCTTTCTTCATTATCCGAATACCCTGAACATGCTACTACTTTTAATTTCAAACTAATATCTTTTTAAGAAATAAAATCTTTAATTTATTAAAACAAACAATATCCATCAACTATAGGCATACATAAGTCCAAAAAAATTATATCGTAAATATTCTACCTATTATAGCTATTATTAGTGAAAAGACTCTTAATTAAAAAAAGAGCTTCTTCAGCATCACATACACTCTAAATTTCGACATTTTAAATAAGTTTTTCTATTTTCATTTTTAATACAGTTATATTCAAAAAAATATCATCTACAATCAAAATCCTAAATACTCTATTAAAACTAATATCATTACTTATATCAAAAAATTTGCTTTTTTACATATCTGTTTATTCTCTCAACATAATTATAGGTTAAGATTAAATATTTCCTTAAGAATCGATAGTATTTACATTATAATGAATATTTTTTTTTTACAAAAAGCTCATTTTTTTTCTTCTATATTTATTATAACTATTATAATTATTATTATTATTATTATTATTATTATTTATTATTATTTTTATTATTTTTATTTATACAAATTGATTTATCATCAAAATCATCTTCTAATTCTATATCTTTATTTACCTCTTTAATTATTGTATAAGTTCTTTATTATTTTATTCCACAATTATATACATTATTATTATTATTTTAATAATAGTTATTTTAAAGAGTTATTGAATTTCTTGAACTTCTTAATTAATCACTTTAATTTAATAAAATAAAAAAAAATTTTGTTCCTTTTCCTAGTACACTTTTAATTTATAAACCTTCCCCATTTCCTAATTTTTAAGCCAATGTATTAGAAATAATTAATCCTAATCCTACTCCCATAGGATTTAATTTATTTTAATTTTTCCCATTTATTTTTCCAAATTTTTTAAATAGTAATTTTTAATCTTCCTATGAAATTCCGATTCCTGTATCTTTTATAGACACCAAAAATTAATTTTCTTCATATAATTTTATTTTTATACTTATTTATCCTCCTTTTTTTGTAAATTTTAATGCATTAGATATTAAATTAGTTATTATTTATCTTAATCTATTTGGATCTGAAGCAATTATAACTGGTAAAATACTATCATAAATTACCTTTAACAAAATATTTTTTTAATCAGCCTATATTTTTAATAAATCTAATAATTAAAAAATTAACTCTTTTAAATTAAACTACTCTATATTTAACGAGAACTTACCGACATTAACCTATGCAATATCTAAAATATCATTAACCATAAAATTCAATTATTTAGCGCTAGTTAAGGCAGGTTTTAAATATTATAATAGATCTATTTTTTCATTTAATTACATACAAACCATTTCAATCATTGAAATTATGCAATTTAAAGGAGTTCGAAATTCATGCGAAACTTATGATAACATTTATGACTTATTTTTATTTATTAATTTTAATAATTTTATTTAATTAAAATGAGTAACATCTCTTATTAAAAATAATACACAAGCTTTTTTTTCTATAACACTAGGAACACATGTTACTTCAAAATATTTTTTTTAATACTCTAAATTTTAACTGACATCATTATTTTAATCAGAAGTATATTTTTTTCCTAATAATAAAAATATATATAGTATATATAAATATAAATATAAATATATATATATATATATATATATATATATATATTTATAATTTTAACTTTTTTTTTTATTTATTTTTGGACACGAACATATCATTTTAAATTAAGTTTAAAAAGTTTAATATTCATCTAATTTATCATATTAAATTAAATACTCAAGTTCTTCTATTATTGTTTTATATAATTCTCCTAAAGTTGCTTATTAACTTAATTTAATTTAAATACTTTCACTTATTTCATCTTCATAAACACTTTTTATTATAAAATTATTATCATCCCAATATTTACTGTTTTATTCTTAAATATCTTTTTTTTTAACCAACTATATATTTTTAGAATTTATTTTAAAATCATTGATAGATTTTATCATGTTCTATTCACTCTATTATTAACTTTACAAATTCAACATTTATTAATATTATTAATTCTAAGTTAATTTTTTTTAAGTATTTTATTAAATGTAAAATTAATTTAAAGCCCCAAATTAAGAATATGTTTTTTTTATTTGACTTATTTAAAAAGCATTTTAATTATAAGGATTAGTCTATTAGTATTACTTATTTAATTAAATTTACATCTATGGTGATATTTCTTCTTTTTTTTTATTAAAATTTAAATCTTGTTATTAAATAATATTTTTCATTTTTAGTGCTAAAGGCATATTATTATTAACTCCAATAGTTTCCTATTCATTAAGTTTAGTCATATTGTTTTTCAAAAGAAGTAATTTTTCAATTGCTAAACTTCCTTTTAGTCCTATTAGATTTTCCGCTTATTTATTAATTATATGTAATTTTTAAGAACTGGGCCCTAAAAGAATAATTCCTTCTGGCAAAAGCTAAAAGAAAGTGATATAAAATTATAGATTGGAAGGAATATTCATAATAATTTAATCTTTATTTAAATCATTCTATTTTAAATTGTTTTCGGCACCTTAATTACTTTATTAACCATATTATAAGCAACTATTACTGACATGGTTTTTTTTATTTTCATTAAATCTACTCTTGTCTCCTAATTAAGCACTTTAAAATTTACAATGAAATTTTTTCGAATAATTAGCATTTATATTTGAATCTTTACTATTTTAAGGAGAATTTGTAATTATACTCTTAGGCATAATTTTTAAATTATTGTTATTATAAAAAATATTTAACTTTTTTTCTTTATTATTTTATATCATCTAAATCTGTGTATTATATGGTTATTATAATTATTAAATAGAACATTCTTTTTTTCCTAAATTGAATCCTGGTTCTTCAATTAAATTTCCAAAAGTAATTCCTCTTAATTTCTTATTTTTTTAATTTGAATTATTTTCTTAGTTTTTTTAATTGTTTTCAATATTTTTTAAAGAAATTTATATTTTGTCTATTGTATTTATTGATTATTTATTTTATTAATCTTTTTTATCATTTTAATTTATAAAATCAGTATTATATATTTAAAATTCTTTTATAAAAATTAAAATATATACACCCAAAAACAAAATTTAAAATCTCTAAGCTAAATAAAATTATTCAAAATGTATTATTTTAAATTAATAAAAAATAAAAAAATACAAAATACTTAAATACTTCTAATATTAACTATTATAAAAAGATATATAAAATGTCTAGACTAATATAATTTAAATAATTATTATGTTTGTTTTGTAAATCATATTATCCTATTCTGATTCATAGAGATATTCAAAAAGTAAACTTATTTCAAAAATATTCAACAAAAAACAAAAAAAAATATTAATATTTTTTATAAATTTTAATTTCATAATTTATTTTTAATATTTTAAATAAACAATCTATAATATTAATAATATTAGAAAATAAGTAAATAAAATCTATAGTAGATACATTTTATTATTATGTGCTTCTAAGTAATATGAAAACTATAAGTAATCTACTATATAAACTAAGCAATAGATAAATGAGCGAAAAAAGAAAATTATATTAATTTTATTTATATTTTTAAGCCATAAGAATTAAATAGGTTTTTAGAGCATTAATTTATAAAATATTATTTTTGTTAGGATAGTAATATAATTTTTTTAAAAAGTATAATTTTATTTTTTATTTTTTATATTTATAATTAAAAATAATAATTTATTTTTATATATATATATAGTCAAAATTATGTAATAATATTAAATCTTATAAATCAATAATATTTTTATGCTTTTTAAGCAAAATAATTGTTAATTTGCTATAATATAATATATATATATATATATATATATATATATTTAAATTTATATAAATTTATATATTTATAAAAAAATTCTAACTTTATTAATTTTATAAGTCTTTTTATGACATGATTTATAAATAATAATTATTTTTATTTAAAATTTAAACTATTAAAAAGTATAAAATTTATAGAAATTGTTATTTTAAATATAAAATATAAAAGCTTTTTTATTATTTTTAAAAAAATAAAAAATAATAAAAGTAAAAAATTTATAAAAATATATTATATTCTTAATATAATCAAATAATAAAATCACATTAAATAAAATCTTAAGGAATATCGCTCTATTTAATTTATCCCTAAAAACTATATGGAAAAACCTAAAAGCTTACTTTCCCTTTATTTTCTTAAAACACTCTATTTAAAAATTTCGCTAACCCTTTTTTCGTAATTTTCTATTTTTAAATAATTTCCAAATAATGCTCTAAAACCCTAAACCCATAATTTTACTAAATAATCTTATTCCAATACATAGTAATTAAATCTTCATGATTATCCTAAGGTTTTTCTAATTTCTCTTTTAAATTTTGCAAATCTTTCTAAAATTCTTCCTCATTCCCACTTTTTAATTATTAAATAAATAAATGTAACCCTTCCTCAATAATCAAATCTACATCGGAAGCCTATTTTTTATCCCCGGATTAAATTACTGCTAAATAATCAACACAACCGATACTTAAACTCTAAACCTTTGCAATATATCCTAATGTAAGATCCGTTCGTAAATATTTATATAAAAAACTGTTCATTTTTTCTATTATAAGGCTATTATATATAATATCTTTTTCTTCTCTTTTTCCTATTTAATAAATATTCACAATATAGTTATTTTAGTCATTTTCTTGTTAATTTTTAGATTAAAAAACAAGATTTTTTCCTTTTAAATTTCCTATTTTTAAAATTATATCTTACATTTTTTCAAACTCTGTATTTATTTTGAGTTTCTCAAACATATTTTTAGTATAAGAAAGTGCTTTTTCAACCTACAAATTACCACTAAAAAGCACATCAAAATAATAGTTTTCTGAAAAAGAAATTTGATTTAATACTTTGCAATTAATTTTTGAAAACAAATTTATTTTTTCACTTAAAGGTACATAACTACTATCTAAAACTAAAAATAATTTCTCTTATAAAATATCATCGAGTACTTTTATATTATAGTTTTAATTTTCATACTCAAAAATAATTTATTCTTTTAAAACAGACAACCCTTCCTCATCATTAACTTTAAAAGATTAAATTAAATCAAAAACATTTCCAAAAACTTCCCCAAAACCATCACTCCATCCACTTATTTATAATTAAAAGCCATAAATAGTACTTTAACTTTCAATAGAAAAGTTCACTAAGTAATTATCTTCAAAAATACTATCAAAATAAGACGATAAAACTTTCGAATAAATTTCTAATTTCTATTAATTGTAAATATCATGTATATTTTTATTATTAAAAAAGTGTATTAAAAATTAAATTTTCGGCATTTTTTTTTCAATTAAATAGAATATTTTATATTTCTTATTTTATTCCAAAACTAAAGGAAAAGCAATTTTTTAAAGACATTATTTTCTAAAATTCTATTCATTATAAATATAAGGTTTTAAATCTTATTTCTCATCATATATATTTTTTTTTATTTTTTCTAATAAAAATAAATAATAAGATTTCACAAATTTCTTTCCTTCCCCGCAAACATCCACTAACGAAAATTTAGTAGGCATTTTCGAAAAATTTAATTAATAAGTGTATTTTGGACCATTTATGCTATTTAAAAGCATGTTCTTATCTTTAATTTTCCCTATTTTCGAATATTTTAAATTAAATTAAGCTACTTCTTGCTCATATTGTGAGTCTTTTATTTCAAAAAAGTCAGTTTTAAGGCCTATATAGGGTTTGAAATCGGATGTTTTGAAGATATAAATACATTTAAGTGGATTTTAGAATATTTGGAGTAATTTATATAATTATTTTTCATCAAAAGGTTCATAAATGGTTTTTTTTTATAAAATAGTATTCGATTTAGAAAATTTAAGATTATTAAGATTTTTAGCCAAATCTGAAATGTAATCTTATTAAATATTTTTTTATTCAAAATTAAATTATTAAATAGACAAAGAGTACGCATTTTCGTAATTTTTTTTCGAAATTTTAAACTTGCGGAAATACTCAAAAAAACTACTTAATAAAAATTCTATTTATAAAATTCCTTTTTACGTAAGGGAAATTTATAATTAATAAAGGTTTAAAATTTCATTTATAAGTACAAAATAAAGACTTTATATATAGTTTTCGTTTAATAAATAATAATAGTAGTCTTTTTGGAAAATACTTTGGATATAATTTATATAACTTTCTTTACAGTCTTCAAAATTAAATAAGATATTTAATTAAAAATCATCTTACAGTCCTTATATTTTATATATATTTCCATATGTTTTCTTTTTTTTTTATTATTATTAATATAGTTTTTTTTTTATTATATTACATTATTAAAAAGTTAAATTTTTTTAAAAAAATCGGAATTTTATTTATATTCTAATTCTTCGTTTTTAGAATTTTCTTAAGGTATTTTTTCGAATTCGGCTTCTTTTGTATACTCTTTTAGTTAATCAAGGGATTCTTTTCCATATAAAACGAGACTCATTTTGTTTGATTTGTAATTTTCTTTTTCAAATTATATTAATTCTTTTAATATATTATCCTTTTTATTTATTTTATTGACATTTTTATAATTTTTTATAATAAAAAAAAAAAAAAACTTTATTTAAAGTTTTATTATTTCCACAAGTAAAATTAGAAAAAAAATGATTTTAATTGGAAATAATTTAATAAAAATACAAATCAATATAATTATTATGATTAAGTGTATTCAAATATTCACTATGAATAGCATTTATTTCTTTTTCAACATTTTTTTATTTATATTTATGATCAAAAAACATATGACTAAAATAAACAAGGGCTTACTAAAATGCATTAGGATGTACATTAAAGAAGTAATTAGTATTTAAACTATCTGTGTAACTAAAATATAAATATATAAATATATTTTTATTTATTATATTATAGTTTTTTTTTTTTTTTTTCTGTTTATTTTTTTATAAACACGAATCATTTAAAACTATCAATATTTATTTTTTCTCTAATTTTATATTATATGAGTTTTATTTTATTTTAAAAAAATAATATTTGAAGACATTATATAATATATATATGTATATAAATATATATATATATTTTAAAATAATACGCGTTTGAGTTGCCTTAATTGTTGCCTAAAAAAATGTCTATTTCTCCAGGAATATTAGAATGTTTTGAAACTGAAACAAACTTCATATGTTCTAAAAAATGGGCTATACCTTATGTTTTTTTTTCATGCCAAGAACCTGCTTTTACATCTAAAGCAGCATAACTTACGTCAGTATTAGGATCACTTATTAAAAGAACTTTTAAACCGTTTTTTAACTTTTAAATTTCGTATTAATTTTCGTCTATCTATGGCTTTATAATTTCTTAATTATTTTTTATTGGGTAAATAATTAATGGGCTTTTTGCTTTCTTTTTGATTTTTGGCTTATAAGTTCTTAAGATTTTATATAAATAAATATATTTATTAATGTAAATAGAATTTTTAATATATTCATTTCTAATTTTTTAATTTTTATTTAATTTTTTTTTATAAATGTAGAGTCAAAATATTTGTAATGTAAAAAATTAAATATAATATAAGAATTATATAATGTTAACTTCATAATATATAAATCACAATAGACTATATTAAAAAACTATAAAAATTAATATTATAAAATTATTTAAAGTATTTATAAAGCATTTAACATAAAAATATGAAAAAATTAAATATTAGTGAGTAAAGCAAAATATAATAAAATATTATATTATAATATTATTTATTAACTTTTATTAATTCTTAAGTATAATATAGTTTAAACTATTATTTATTATTAATCAGTAAAATTTAAATGTATTTTTAATAAAATTATATTAATAAAACAATTAATATAGTTTATAAGTGAAAATTAAATTCTATGAAATATCGAATTATAATTTTATATAATATATAAAAACTTTAAATAGTTAATTTAAGCTAAATAATAATAAATAAACTTATAAAAATAATTAAATTAAAAAGAAAATTATAATTTTATAAAGTTTAAATAAGAATTATTTTTAATTTAATTTAAAATAAAATATATTTATTTAATATATGTTAATATATATATATATATATATATATATATATATTATTATTTTTATTTTTTCACATAAAATTCTTTAAATTAAATATTTTTTACAACTTACTTTACAAAGATAATTAAATAAATTAAAAAAAAAATAGTATATATTTAAATCTTAAAAGTTTTAAATTTTTACTTAATTATTTATTCTTATTAATAAAATAAATGATTTTTTTTTTTATAACTATATTTGATTTTTTATTTACAATAAATATTATATTTAATTTATACAAAAATATTTTTTATGTTTTTATTTATTTAAATATTATAAACATTATCATATTTTTTATTTTTTTTATATGTTTAGAAAATATTTTTTAACATAATGTTTTATTTTAAAGTTTTTTTATTTTATTAATTATAAATATTAATATTTTATTATAAATATTTTAATATTTAATTATAAAAATCCAAAAATATAAGCAATTTAAAACAAAAGTATGTTTTCGTTCAGTGAACTATTTAATGAAAAGAGATCATAATCGTAATCATAAACAAATTCAAGTTCTATAAATAATACAAGAAAAATTCAAGACTTTAATTTTCTAAATATACCTATTAAAAAATTAAATCTTTAATAAATAAAAATGTAATGTTCAAAAAAAATGGAAACATCATAATATGCGAAAAAAAAAATTAATATTCCGATATAACAAATTATTCTACTCAAAATTACATTTCAAAAAAATTTTTAAAAAATAAAAGAGCATATCTTTTTTATCAACAGAAAAAAAATAAGAAAAAAGTTAAAATTCACAAAAAAGAAAAATATTTTCTATAGAAAGTACTTAAATTTAGCAAATAAATAAGTAAATATAAACTATAATTAAGTAAATAGATAATACAGAATAAAATATTACATTGAAAAAAATTAGATATTTAATTTAATTTTACAAAGAAACCTTATAAGATATTATTTAGAATTCTAATGATAAACCTTATTTTTAAATATTAATAAAAGACATTAATAATATAAAAGAAAGATTTTAAATTTATTTAGATAAAGAGTACAAACATAACATATATACAGACTTTAAAACTATTGTGTAATTTTAAAGTTAAATAAAAAAAGGATTAAATCTATGTTTAAAAAAATTTTAATAATTATGATAGATAAAAAATAAAAAAAATAAATAAAAAGCATTAATAAATATTATTATTAATAAAATTAAAACAAAAAATTAAAAAGGAAATATAAATATGTATTTATATATTTATAATTATTTATATATTATTAGAAAAAAAAATAAACTAAATACATTTTTTTAGATATTATATAAATAAAAATTAATTTTTCTTATTTAATATATTTTAAATAATTTTTAATTTTTTCTATTATAATTATATATTTTATATAAGCTTTATAAATATATATATATATATATATTTTTTTAAATAATTAATATAATTTAAAAATAAATTTATAATATATATAAAAAAATATTTTATTATATTTTTTTAATATATATTCCATTCAATTAAATTTTTATCTATTTATTAATTTTTTTTTAATATATTATTATATATATTTATATTATTTTAATTTTATTTAAATATTTTTATGTGATTTTTTATATTATTTATTATATTAATATAGTTATTTTTACTTTATTTCTCTTTACTTATATAAATTAAATTACATAAATAGTTATATATATAATAAATATATTATAATAAAATTAATTATAAATTTATAAAAGATTTAATTATTTATTTATTTCAAATATTATATGTTTAATTTTTTAATTTTTATAGATTTAACATTTTTATCAAATTTTATTTAAATATCCATTTTTAATTAGTTTATTTTTTATAATGTAATATTTTTTTAAATATAATCATCTAATATTATTATTAAAATATTTATAAATTGATTTAAAAAATTATATCTTATTATTATAAAACTATATGCTATTTTAGTATTTATTTTTATTATATATATGTTATTATTATTATAATTTTTATTTATAATATTATAATATTTAATCATATTATCATCATTATTAAATTATTTTTATTTATATTTGATTTAATATCATTATTTAGTTTATATTTTTTTTTTTAAAAAAATAAAAAATAAATAAATGTCTTTTATACATATTTTTTTTACAATTTAAATTTCTTTTTTTATAAATATGTTAAAATAGCATAATATTCATTAAGACATATTTTATATATAATAATTTATATGTTTTTTTATTTTTTTATAATTTTTAAAATTTTAATTTATATTATTTATAATTTATTTATAATTTAGTACAAATAATATGAAATTAATACAATGTTTACCTCTAAAAATATTTTGTCCTTTGATTATTTTAAGAATTATTTTATTTTATATATTAATACAAATAATAAATAATCATTTATTATTTATGTATTTTTTTTTTCAAAGAATTAGGTAAAATAAATATTATAGCAATCATTTCAATAATTATAATTAAAGCAATTATCATATAAGAAACTGAAACATTATATGCCATGCATAATTTATATAATTTTCCACATTAATTTCTATTCATTATTAATATTGCAATATTAAATATGAAATTAACCAATAAAATAATATTTCTAATATATTTTTAATCCATTTAATAAATAAGATCATTAAAGCAATTCATAAAACATCCGAAAAACAGCAAAAAATATATTCCAGAAACAGCCAATTAAAACATTCCTAAAGCAAACGACCATTCTATTAGATTTTAGTTTTCACAAGAATCATAATGCTTTTAATCTTTAGAAAAAATTACAAAAACAACTCCTAATACACCTACTGCTAATACAGTTAATAAATATATTATTTTTTAGAATTTAAATTTTAACTCATTTAAGTATTAACATAATTAATAAACTTTTTCCTTATTTATATCTTTTTATAATTACTAGTCTATTACTTGTTAAAGTATTCCAGATTTAACAATTTGTACGAATAATTAGTCAGGGCTATGCTCTCTTTTATTATTAGGTATTTACATTTATATTTATTTTTTGATATTTGTTTATCTTTTATTTTATTAATAGTATTAAATTTTTAATTTTTTTGTTTGAAGTTTATAAAGAATAATTTTAAATTAAAAGTTGTTAAAAAAATATAAAAATTTATTATTTAGTTTATTTATAAAATTTATTTAAATTAAAAATTAACTTTATATATTTGAAATTTTTTAATATAGAATTTTTTTAAAATACATACTGTAATAAATTAAATATTTATAATAAAAATTAATTATTTATATAGTATATTTATAATAAAATAATATTAAATTATAAAAAATAAAATTAATAAAATAATTAGTTTAATATTATTATAAAAAAAAAAAATATTAATTCTTATATTATAAATTAATAAAATAAGAAAGAATACAATTTTTAAATTAAAAATTGAATTTACAGTCATATAATATTTAAATAACTTATTATATATATTTTAAAAACAATTACTATAATACAATTGATATATTTTTTTAAAAAAAAAAATTTTTAAATATATTTTAATTATTTTAAATTAATATTTTAATAGCAATAAATTTATATTTGATTAATACTAATAATATTTTCCGAAATAAATATACAATTTAATATTTATAATAAATTATTAATAATAATATAATTCATGAAAAATTTATAAACTCTTTTTAATTTTTTGTTTAAAATTAAATTTTTTATAATTAATTTTTTTATATATAAATTATATATTAGAAAATTTTTGTTTTCAATTAATATAGTAATAAAAAATTGTTAATTAATTTCTTATTTTTTATTAATTTTTTTATTTTTATATTATACTCACACATATCTATTGTATAATCTGTAATATAATCCACAGTATACATTAATTCTTAAATTTCAATATATAAAAATATTATATTTAAATTTTATAAGCTGTTTTTTTATATATTGCATATTAATAATCTTTAAAAACTATTTTATGTAAATTTTAATGGTTCACTAAGAAAATAAAAAACTAAAAATCTATCCACATACATTAGTATACAAAAAAGCACTTAATACATTAAAAAATGAAATTTCCTTAACCCGTTAATATATTTATTAGTTCATTAATAAGTTAATACAATTTTAATTATAAACTTAATACAAAACAATAAATAAATAAAAAAAATGTTAAGTTTTAATAAATATTTAGTAGTTAAGCAAAATCATAAAAATCTTAATTTTGCAAAAAAATAGTAATATTTAAAATCTTCATTAAATCAATAAAAAAATTATACAAAAAATAGTAGTAGCAATGAAAGTTAATATATAATAAATTAATATGTAATTTGTATATGCTTAATTTATAAAATCTAATTTTATTTTATTAAGATTTTGATTATATATAAAAATATTTTATTTTATTTTAGTTCATTATATATTTTATTTAATTTTATTATATTTTATTTTATAATATTTAATTTTATTTTATTTAATTATAAATTCTTTAAAATTATTATTTTTTAAAATTTTTTAATGTATTTTATTTTTAAATATAATTTATATAAATATAAATTAATTTTTTTTTGATTATTATAAAATTTTTATTTTATTAAATATAAATTATATTAAAATATTTAAATCAAACAAATATAATATTAAAAAATATATTATATATAAAAATAATTTTTATTATTAGATAAAAATATATATTATAAATACTTTTATAAAAAAATTTAAAAATATATTTTTATCAACTGAAATTTAATAGTAAAAAATATTTTTTATATATATAAATTAATTTAAATATGATTATTGGTAAAACATATTTTTAAATATAGACAAAATTTTTTTAAAAAACATTAAAATTAATATAATAATTTTATATTAAAAGATAATATATCATAGTTTAAAAATTTGTTATGTATATAAATATAATTATTATTATTATTAATATTATTATTATTATTATTATTATTATTATTATTATTATCTTTATATTTATTAATATTTTTATTTAATATTAATATAATATATTTTTATTGCTTATAATTTTTTTTTTTTATATATTATTATATATATATTTTTTATTTTATTTAATTTTCTTTTTCTATTTTATATAATTTTCTATAAATATATTTTTAATTTTATTTTTTTCTTGTTTATAATTTTAGTTTTATATTTTTATTATATTTTATTTTTATTCATTATAAGAATTTTTATTTTTATTATTTAATAAATTGTCTTGTATATATATGAAATCAATATTTTACTAATTTAAATAGAAACTAGACATATATTGTATATAAATTTTAAATATATATATTTTTTTATAAATATGAAAAATTTTTATTTTTATTTTTATTGATTTTCTTTATAAAAATAAAATAATATCAAACATAAGTTAGAATCGAATTATATTATAATATAATATAAAATTTCAAAAACAAAAACGTGTATATTTATTAACTCACTAATTAAAGAATTTTAATTTATTTTAAATATAATTTTAATGCTTATTTTAACATATAATAAAAATATTATAAATTTTTTAATTAAATTATATTTTTTTAAATTTCTTTATTTATTTTATGAAAAGAATTAATTTTTTTATTTTTAAATTAAATAAATTTATAAATAAAAATATAATACATAATTTATATTTAAAAAAAAAAACTCCGAGACCGGGAATTGAACCCGGGTCTCCTGCGTGACAGGCAGGAATACTAACCACTATACTATCTCGGATTTATATTAAATACATAAATAAATTTATAATTATTATAAAAATTAATCGAATATGATAATAAATTTATAAATATTCACTTTAAAAAATTTTTGTTTCATTTATTTTAATATTTTATTTTATTATTCATCTTTTTAAGTTTAATCTATTTAATTGTCTCAATATTTATTTATTCTAAGGTACTTAATATATATCAATGATTTTTTCAAAATAATTATTCTTCTTAGTATAACTATTATTTATTGTGTCAGAATATTTTTCAGTATTAATTTTCTTATCTAAAATATTCGTTTAAGAAAAAGATTGTGCTTATTTTGTTTATAAAATTAAAAATTAAAAATAAAAAATAAAAAATTAATAACCTTTATATTTTTAAAAAGGAGTTACACAATTAAAATTCTTAAACTAATTAACTGATAAATCACTATTTTAGTTATGAATAGATAAGGTCTTAACCATTAATTTAAACTAATCATTATAGTGAACAAAACCAACCTTATCACAAATAATTTTTATTTATTTATCTCCATTATTTTTACTTTTAAGCTACTAATGTGATTTTCCTTAATAGTTTTTTAAATTATTGAATTTTTACCAATCAAATTATTATTCAACTAAACTTTTAATTTCAATGTGTTTTCTCGTTTTCTGATTTTTTTATTTATATATATAAATATTTTTTTTTTCTCTTTAAAATATACATTAAATCTTGTTTTTATTGAATCCGAATTAAGCTATCCCTAACCAGTTAATTTTTTAGATTATAAAGAATTAAGTTTTTTTAAATACTCTAATTTCTCATTTGTATTACATGAAGAAATTATATGCAAATAGCAATTTTAACAAATTAAAGCTTATCTATCTAAAAATCCTTCATTTTCGCAATTTTTTATATAGTCATTTGATTTTAAATCTGGATGAAGTTTTCTTATAATTTTAGGAATAATATAATTTGGATCAATTTTTTATTTAATATAAATTTAATTATGATTTTATTAAACTTAACTATTTCTATTTTTTTCTCTTTCGCCTGAATGGTCGAAATTCCAACTTTTAATAATTTATTTATATGTAATTTATTGTAAACTATTTGAATTTGCTTTATATTCGCAATATTAACACTAAGAATTCAATCTAATTTCTTTACAAGCAGTGTTTAAAATTAACATTTATTAATTAATATAATCAGGAATCTTTTTTATTTTTTTTGCATAATAAAAAAATATAATAATTTAATTTATTTTATGGATATATATATTAATACGTTAGTTTCTATTTCTCTTATTCTCTAACTTCTTACAGAAGTTGATTTATTTAGAATTTTTTTTTTATTAAAAAAACGGATAGATGTACATCCTAAAAACCAAATTTTATTCTTATTATCTACTTTGAAATTATTAATCATTGAACTAATAGACATTTTATCATTTTATATATTATCTTTTATCTATTTACAGAATGCATCAATTTAATTAATTATTACAGTTCCTTTTAAGTTTGTACTTATAGCCCCACTTTTGCCTATTTCAAATGTTAAAACTCTTTAATATATATCTAAATCTAAATTATTTATATAATGTTTATTTTATAGTCTTTCAAAATAAGTCAAGTGTTAAGACCACAAGGCTTTAATAACAACTAATTTTTTATTAATAATTTTTTTTTAAAAAAAAAAAAAAAACTAAATATTACAATTAAACTCGCCTTTTGGTTATATAAATCTTTATAATAATCCAGTTCTATTAAAATCATGTGTTTCAGATACAAATTAAACTTTTTAATTTTTTATATTTATTTTATAAATTAAATATTATTTTACTAAATTTTTATTTATCAAAGTATTCATATCTTATTGAATCTGGACTTGTAGATGTTTAATAGTTTTTTGTTATCCAAACTGCATATATATTAGATTAATTTACTTTTTTAGTAAACCTGTCAATTATAAGGGATGAATAAAAATTATCTTTTGATTTTTTCTTCAATATTCCGTTATCGGAAAAATACCATTTTTGAACCTAACCTCTTTCATATATTAATGTGTCCGGAAAATTAAATTTTAAAGAGACTAAAGAAAAATATTTATTATTAACAAAAAAAATTGAAAATATATTTTTTATATAACCATTTTATTTCTATTAATTGCAACACCATAATTATTATAATAATTTTTCTACATAACCATCTTCATTTGTTAAATTTAACATTTTTTTTATATATTTATACTTATTAATGTTTAAAATTTTAAATTATATATGTATATTAAAGAAATAAAAACATAAAAAAATATTTTAAATTTTATTTCCAATACTAATCAATTAATTTTACATTAAAAATTTATTATTAATTAGATATTTTTGAATGAAAATAACAATTTTTTTATTTTATTTTTTTTAATTCAAAAAATAAAAATTTATTTATATTATTAAAAAAATAAAAAATAATAAAATATTTTGAAATATTAAAATAAACTTTCATATATGTATTTTTTTTTATCAATTAATTTTATAATTATTATATAATTTTAATTATTGATTATACTCAACATTTTTATTTATTTACTATCTTTTATTAATTATAATTTCTTCATTAATTTGTTTTTGGTATTATTCTTATATTTTTATTAGATTATTTTAAAAAAATAGAAGGTTCTTTATATTATTTATCTAACTAATATTAAAAAAACAAATTTTTAGATTAATTAATACTCAAATTAATAATTTCTTTTGGAACATCTAATTTTTTATTTTACTCCTCTTAATTTTTATATAAAAAACTTTTAATAGCCTAAATATTTATCTTTTGAAAATTTGTTTTCTTTTATAATTATTACAATGCTAAACTATCAATTTAATTTAAAGAACTACCTTTTTTTTTCTAATTTATTTATATCTACATTTATTTTTTTTGAAAATATGAAGAAGAATTATATAAATAGCATTAATTATTTTAAAATATCTATTTTTTTAGTACATCAGAAGGAGGTGAGTATAAACCATAAAAAGGTTTAAATTTTTTTTATTATTTAAAAATTAAATCCAATTATTTTAACTTAGCAGTAAAATTCGAATTTCGGAATTCATCATCTTACCATTATTTATTATAACTTGTTGAATAAGCTTAATTAGACATTTTTAGTTAAGTTTTTTTATTTTTTTCTGACTTTCCCTATCACATAATAACAACTAAGGCTATGTATTTGTATTTTATTTAGAACTAGTAGGAATAGTAAGAAATGAAGTTTAGATTTATGTATTTTTTTTATTATAAAAAGATAGTTATTATTTTAAAAAATTAGATCTCTAGAATTTATTCACATGTGTAAAATCTATTGATTATTGATTATTTATTATTTTTATATGTTTTTATTTTTATATTTCTTATTTTACTATTTAATTTGGAGAAATAATCTCTTCTTATTAATTTAAAAACGATAATTTATTAAATTAAAATAAATCTTTAATTTTGTCATTATTTTCTAATGATTTGAATTATTTTTATTTCATTTTTTGAAAATTTAATTTTATATCATAATTTGAATTTAGATTTTATTTATTCTTCTTTTATTGAGTTTATTTTTATTAAATAATATCTTATATTTAATTATTATTTACATCTGTTTTGTATATTTAATTTAATTTTTTATTTTTTTTAATTATTATTTAAGTTTAATTTGTTTTTAGTTTAGGAATTATTTTTTATTCAAAATCTCCATTTTTATTTAATAAAATCGGAAAATGTTGATATAAAATATTTAGATGTTTAAAAATATGTTAACTTTTGTTTTATTTATACATTTTTTTTAAATAAATAGTATTTATAAAATTTAAATATAGTTTCATATAATTTTATATAAAAATAATATCAATTTAAATTTTAATATTTTTATATGATATTATTTAAAAATTATTTATATATTTTTATATATTAATGTCTAATAATTTTAATAATAAATATTTTTAATACTTATAATTTTATAAATATAATATTAATATTATCTTTTATTAAAAATAAAATAAGTAAAATTTATTTTTATATAAAAAATTAATTTATATTATTATATTTTTGAATTTAACATTATATACTGGGGAATCTATATTACATGAAATTGTTTAATAACAAATACATAAACATAATTAGGTAGTTTTTATTTAAAAGAATTTAAAATTTATATAAATAAGTATAATTTTTCAAAAAACAAAAATAATATATTTATTATTAATTTAAACATTGATAATCATAAATAATATATAAAAATTAATAATATGTATTTAACTATTATAAATACATTTAAAAAATCTATTAAAATTGTTTTTTTTATTATAAACTAATATAATAATATTTTTATTATCTTTATTTTGTTTTAATTTAATAAATTTAATCATTATATTTATTAAAATAATGAAAAAACTTATTATAACTAACTAATATTTAATTTTAAATAAATTATTAATTAAATTATTATTTTAATTAATTTTTAATTTAAACTAATATAATTCTTCAAACTATTTAAAATAAATAATTTTATTTCATAAAAATAATAATGACTTTAATATTTATTTTAAATTATTTGTTAAATTAAATTTATATCAATTTGTTATAATTTTCTTTTAAAATGATAAAATATTGTCGTAATAATATTCTAAATATAAAAAATGTATATATTTTTTTTTAAATATTATTATTATTAATTAATTTAAATTATAAATAAACTTATTCTATATTAAATAATATTTATTTTTATGAATTTTTTAAATAATTCACATTCAAATATTATATTTGATAGAACTATAATTTTATTTTAATTTTAAGTCATTCATATATTGATTAAATAAACTATAAGCAATAAAAATTAATATAATCCGAATTATTAAATTATTATATATTTTGTATAACTAGTCTTTGAAATATAAATATAAAAATTATAATTTCAAAGAATAAATAATTTATATTAATTTAGACAGAAAAATTAATTTTTTAGAAGTAATTAATAAAGAATTTAATAAAAAGCAATTTATATGAATAAAGAAGAAGAAAATATATAAATACAAAATATAAGTGAAATTATTGATTTAATTATATTTGAAAGAAAAAACATTACTAATATTAATAAATTTAAAAAAAAAAAAATATTAAATTTATAAGAACTATTAATAAAATATAAATCTAGACTTTTGTTAATATATATATATATATATATATATATATATATATATATATATATATATATAAATTATAAATATATATCATAAATTATTAATTTTTTTAATTAAAAGATTATTTTTAAAGATAAGATAAATCTGTTATATTTTTGAATAATTGTTAAGCAAAAATTTTTAAATATTTTAAAGAAATTGACTAAAGTTTAAAATATTTTCAGATTAATTTTTAAATTTAAAATATTTAACATTATTCCATAATTTCTATTTTAAAATATTTTGGAATTTTATAATCTTAAAATCAATTATATATAACTTCGTTTTATTTTCCTATAAAAATATAATTTGAATCGAATAAAATTTTAAATATTTAATTTTTATATTAATTAAATTAAATAACTAATTATATAATTTTAGTTGATATAATAATCAATTTAAATATATGATATTTTTCAAAGGGAATAGTAATTATGAAATAAATATTAGAAAATAAAAAAATTACTTAAAAGATATTTACTTTAAGATTATTTAGTAATAATACCATTAATTATTAAAATATTAAATAATTTATTTGCGGTTTAATAAAATTACTAATCATTAATATATTTATATCTCAATTTTGTAGATTTTTATTTTATTATATGCTTAATTATTAAACATAATAAGATAATTATTATTTTCGATGATGCATAAATTCTATATATTGGGTAGTAATAATTATGATTACTTTAGGATATTAAGATATTGTTTACATAATATTATATTTGTAACTTTATTTAATGCTGCCTATTTGCATATATTTTTAATACTATTTAATATTTAGTATAAGAATTTAACAAAAAGAATATTGTTTTTAAATTAAAAAAAAGTATTCTTATTTCTTATATGAGAAAAGAAATATAAGTAATTATTATAAAAAAGTGTCAAAAATATTTTTAAAATATAAATTTTTAAAACGGAAAGATATAAATAATTATCTTAATGTATTATATTATTAAAATTTAATTTTTGTTCAGATTTTTTTAAAGGTTAAAAAAAAAATACATTAAATTTTTATTTTTTAACTATTAAAAAAAGGCGAAGAATATCTAATTTTTAATAATACAATATAATTAATCTAAAGAAAAAAGTATCATCTAAAATAAAAAATACTTCTCTATATAAAAATAATTTAATTTAAAATTTTCTTAAGAATCTAATAGAGCAAATATTTTAATTTTATAAAAATTATTGCAAATTTAAAAAAGTTTCAATAATTAGATTACTAAAACTATATCTATAAAATTCAATTTAAATGAATAATAAAATTATATTAAACGCTAATATTAATTATTAAATTTTCATTTTAGTTTCTTTAGATAAGTTCGATAAATATTAAAGCTCATTTGAATAAAAAATTAGATGATTAATTTATATTTTTTTTATAAATTTGAA
Organism: Ichthyophthirius multifiliis; assembly: GCF_000220395.1. Lineage (NCBI taxonomy): Eukaryota > Ciliophora > Oligohymenophorea > Hymenostomatida > Ichthyophthirius > Ichthyophthirius multifiliis. The sequence continues at coordinate 261,231 of NW_004086444.1, forward strand.
TAAAAATTATATTTTTAAATTTAATTTTTTATTTAATTTTAATATATTTATTATAAATATTATAAACTTTTTTTTTTATTTTTAAATAATTAGTTAGTTATAAAAAAAAATAAAAAAATTATCGTTTATTTTTTAATACTAATTAAATTGTTTTTTTTAATAAATATAATTTTTATTAATTTTCGTTTTTAATTAAAAAAATAAAGGGAATAAAATTTATTACAATTGTTTAAATATTAAAATAAGTGATTAATCAGAAAATTATAAATGATAACAGATGAAAATTTTTATACATAATACTCTAATTAAGAATTATTTTAGACAAAAATAAGAACTAAAAGAATATTTCCAGGATTAACTTTTAAAGCAAGCTTATTTAAAAGAAAAGATTGTATTATAGAAACCAAATATAAATTTAATTTTATTTTTTTATATGTATCTAAATTTATAAGAAGAATTAGAGGCTTAAGTTCCGCATTAAGATTTCGAGAAATGGGAATATAATAATTTAAAATTATAAATGATAAATCATCGGATTATTCATATTATTTTATTAAAAAATACTTTATAATTAATGTAAATATTTATTTTTCTAAATATATATTTTTTTTTTTACATAAAATAAAATAAAAGTTACCAAATTTTACTGATAGATTATTCAATTTTATAAAAAGTAAATAACATTTTGTAATATTTTTTACTATTTTATTAATGTTTTTTATTTGTTTTTAATTTATAGAAGAATTCAAAATATATGATTTTATTTTATCTGATTAAACAATTATAAAGCCTAACTCTTTTATAAGAATTATTTGGATTATTTTTAATTTCTTTATTATTACTCTTAATATTATATTTGTTCCTATCAAATATACTTTTGTAATATAAAATTTAGGTTTTTTAACTATTTTAATTTAAGAACTTTCTATTTTTACTTTTGGAGCTGAAATATTTCTTACTTTTTTTACAGGTTTTATTTTAATTTATACAATTTTTAATAAAATATAATATTTATTTTTTAAAAATAAAAATAACAAAAGCTATTTATAGAAAAGGGCTTATAATAACATAAAAAAAGCAAATTTTTATGAATTACATAAAAGAAAGATTTTTGTATTTTTTTTTTTTTTTTTTAAAAAAAAATACAATGTAAAAAATAGATTTGATTTAATAATATTTATTTTATTTTGTATTGGAAACAGAAATAATTTATATACAGATTTATTTATATTATTAAAAGTTTAAGACATATTTAATATTTTAAGAGAAATCGACGAGAGATTTTAGTTCAAAGGAAAAATCCAAAACATATACGAGCTTTCAAAAATAATAATTTTTATTTTAATTTTTGCACACTTTCTAGCTTGTTGTTGGCATCAAGCTGGTGTTTATAGTTTTAACTAAGGAGAATAAGAAACCTGGTTAGGTAAAACATACTAAGATCATTATAATGAAAACAATAACAAATAAATATACATTCAAAGTATGTATTGGGCAGTTGTGAGTATGATAACATTAGGTTATGGAGATATTATACCTAAAAATTAAAGTAAAAATATTATTTATCAAAAAACATAAAAATAAAATACATAAAATTTGAAGTTGAAATGGTTTTTGTTATTTTCGCTACTCTTTTAAGTTGTATTATATTTGCTTATGCAATGAATTCTATTGGGGAAATTCTTAAACAAATGGGCAGAAAAAAACTTATTCTTAAATAGTAAATGGGAATTATAAATACCTATATGAGAAAAAGGTGTTTAAATTAAGAAATATAAGTAAAAGTACGAAAATATTTTGAATATTTAAATAAAGAATAAATGGAAGATAATGAATAAAGTTCCTAATTAATTTTAAACATGCCTTAATCTTTAAAAGAAGAAGTTTTTTAAGATGTATATGGATAAATACTTAAAAGCAAAAAAATGCTAAATTTACATTTTTCGAATTAGTTTTTAATGGAATTATCTATGTAAATGAAAGAAAAAAGATATGGTCCAGAAGAAATACTGTTAAAATAAAATAATGTAAGCAAAAATTTATATTTTATTATGAAAGGTAAAGGTAAATTTATTACTTTATTTAAAAAAAAAAAAAAATTAAAAAAGTACATATAAAATGTGGAAAAAATTAAAATTAAATATTAAAAACAATGACAAAAGGAGATTTATTTAATGAAATAAATTTTTTTACTGAAAAAATAAGCGAATTTACAGCCATAACGGGAAACGTGACTAGTTTAGCTATTTTAGAAAAATGCAGTTTTTTATAAATAATAAAAAAGTTTCCAAAAGATTATGAATAATATTGTTATATGAGAGATAATATTAAACTCTATGAAAATATTTAAGGAATGGATCATTAATGTGTTGGATGTTCGAGCTATTCGCATACTTTAGAAAGCTGTTAATATGTAAATTTTGTTAGAAATAGATAAAAAATATTAGCTTATTATACTAAAAATAATTATTTTTTTAGAATAGGAATAATATTAAAAGAAAAAGATAAATTAAATCATGGAATACTTGGAAAAAATCTGATAATACATTTATTACTGTCGCTTAGCTTTTATTTTTTAATACGAAAAATTAAAAAGAGTATAACTTTTAAGAAGATAATTCAGGTTATTTTTCTTTTTTAAATAATAAAAATTAAAAATATATAAATTTTATTTAAAAAAAAAAAATTATATTAAATATTTATCCTTTTTTTTAAAAAAGATTTTGATTCTTAATAATCAGATTTAGATTTAGATTATTATTATGAAATTGATTAATAAAGTTAGAATATAGAATAAAAAAATCAAGAATAAATATAAAATCAAGAATAAAAATAGTAAAATACATTATTTTTAATAGAAATAATTTATTTTTCAAAAGAGTTTAAATAGAATTAAATAAACATTAAAAATAAACAGCATTTATAAAAAAGATAAAAATTAAGGAGCAACTTAATAACAAAAAAATTATAAAAAATAAAATAGTTAAAAATATAATTAAGAAGAGTAATTTAGTATAAATAAATCGGTTAAATTTTAAGATATTCAAAGTATTTTGAAATAAAAATAAAGCAATAAAGATAATAATACAATTGAAGAATATGAAAAACGTAATCATTAATAAGAAGTAAATTAAGAAAAAAATATATATTTTGAAGAAAAAATAAATTAAATAAAAAAAATAATAAATAATGATGATAAAAATAATAATAAAAATGATAAAAATAATATTAATAATAATGATATAAATAATAATAATAATAATAATAATAATAATAATAATAATAATAATAATAATTAAATTAATGATTAAAATTTGCTTAAAATTTAACATTTAGATGATGCATTTTCTTTAGATTATTTATAAAATAATGTTTTTATCAAATAAAGAATTATTTTTCCCTAGTTTTAAGTAACTCCGAATTCTAAAAATGAAAGTTCAAATAGAATTAATTCTGAAATCAAGAAAAATAATCTAGAATAATAAGATTTTAGTTCTTTTTTATAAAATAAGAGTACATCATAAATTCCTCAATTATCTAAAAAAAATACTTTTTAAGAATAATCGACTTAATAGGAAACATTTTAATTTTTATATAATGAAAATGATATTTTTATTCTTAATTTTGATAAAGCTAAAGAATTTGAAAAGTATTTTCCTTTTAATAATTTTAGAATCGTTATTTATAAATGTAATAATTAAAGGAAAAGAAATGTATTTTATAGAAAACTTGTGTTTAAAAGAAAAAATTGTTTAATAAAAAAATAATAAAAAAGAATATCATACTTATTTATTTGATTTTTAACTAGAAAAGAACTTCTTAAAATTGTACATTTATTAAAATAAACATATAATAAAAGATGTATATATAATTTTTATTTTATATTTATTACTCTATTATTATTATATCAAATTAAAATAAAAATTAAATAAAAGAAATTATATTAAATAATAATAATAAAATATTTATAATAAAAATTAAATAAAAAAATAATTAAAAAAAAAAAATGGGTCCTAAAAAAATATAACTATAATAAAAGAATAATTTAATATTAAATAAATAATATAATTATAAATCAACATCATTTATTCCTTAAATAGTATTTTAAAAAGATAAAAATAATAATTTTCCAAAACTAGTTAGATAACCAAAATAAAAATAAAATCTTTCAATACCGAAATTTTCAACAGAAGAAAATATTAAAATGGTATAAAAAGGTATTTTTTATATGTTTTATATAAAACATAAATAATAGAATTTAAACAAAATAAATTATTTTATAAAAAAAGTTTATACTCCAAATTAATCATAAAAATATAATAAATCAATCAAAAAAAGCATTTCTTAAAAAAGTACTAGAAAACTTACAAATTAATCATCATATTCAAATAATAATGAAAAATCAATATTAAATAGAAGTAATAGTTCGAGAATATCGGCAAAATAAACTGTAAGAATTATAAATGATACAAGCTTTTCCAGTGATAAAAAGTATTTTTTTTTTAAAAAAAAATATAAAATGGAGAATAAATTTTTAATTTTTTTTCATTTTTAATTTATTAAACTAATATATTTTTTTTTAGAAAAGAAAATTTAAGTAATCTTAAAAAATTAGTAAATTATAATTTGTATAAGAGCCAAAATTCAGTGGTAATAGATATTTTAGTTTATAAAATAATAAAAAATATAAAATAAAAAAGTAAACTAGGTAAAAATATTATGATTAAAACAGATAAAATTAAATTTCAAAGCATTATTAAGAAAATAAATAAAAACCATTATTATAATAAGCTAAGGAGCTTTCTAAAAATAGTAATATTAGACTTTTTCCTCAACCCAAAATTTCAAAATTTCCTTAATTAGTTGAAATAAATGGCAATTCAATTAATATAAAATAATGTTAACCAGTAAGACAAATAACAAATTAATCTTAAAGCTAATAAAATAATAAATTTAATTTTGTATAAAAAATAAAATAAAATAAAATAAAATAAATATATATATATAAAAAATAAAAATAGCAATTTAAAATTGGTAATAAATCAGTAGCAATAAAAAATAATAAGATTATAAAATAAGATGAGTAACCAAGATACGCATATAAAAAAAGTAAATAAAAAACATATAGACTTAACTAAAGTAAAGTGTAAATAAAGAAAAAAAAGATAAAAAACAAAATTG